>NW_010111928.1:0-276 GCF_000699245.1 Pterocles gutturalis
GCTGTCACTGGTGCTGTCACCCGCAGTCCTATGGCACACCGGTGTCCCCCCCCCCAGCTCTGCTGTCCCCACAGAGCCCCCTTGTCCCTTGCGGTCCCATGGTGGGGGCCAGTGTAGGGGGACAGCGGCGATGTGGGGGGGTGGAATGTGTCCCCCCCAAGCTGGGGACATAGCGTTGGGGTCCCCCCCTGCCCGCAGCACATCCATGGGGGTCAGGTCCCAGCAGCGGTGGGGACAGGGTGTCCCTGGGGACAGTCCCCTCAATGGCCCCGCAGC
>NW_010111928.1:502-759 GCF_000699245.1 Pterocles gutturalis
ACAGGGTGTCCCTGGGGCCTGTCTCCACAGTGTCCCCGCAGCACATCCATGGGGGTCAGGTCCCAGCAGCGGTGGGGACACGGTGTCCCTGGGGACTGTCCCCACGATGTCCCCACAGCACATCCATGGGGGTCTGGTCCCAGCAGCGGTGGGGACAGGGTGTCCCTGGGGACTGTCTCCACAGTGTCCCCGCAGCACATCCATGGGGGTCAGGTCCTCCACAGTGTCCCCGCAGCACATCCATGGGGGTCAGGTCC
>NW_010111929.1:0-9473 GCF_000699245.1 Pterocles gutturalis
TTTTTCTTTTTTTTTTTATTTTTTTTTTCCGCTTTTCTGATGAGCGCGGCGTTGTCTCTGTGATGTGCTATTTGTACTTTTCCGGCTCATCGTGTTGGCACAGATGGGGATCCAGGGGAATTTGGGGTGTGCAGGATTTGGGGTGTGTTTGTGCCAGATGTTCTCCAGCTCAGACATTCAACGCGGGCCGGTTTACATCGTACCTTAAAAAACATCAAGAAAATTCAATGAGAATTTAAGGTTTTGACCCTGCTCGTGTGCGTTACCCCTGTGATTTACATGCTACCCGGCTGCAGCAGGTCACTGTAACGACATTTCCTTCTCTAGGTGCTGGGGACGGGCAGAAATCAGGAGTTTAGTGACCTGCAATAATACCTCCAAATTCAGGTGAAGCTGTTAATTTTGTTTTGAGACACAGAGGCGCACCCCAGCCCTGCTCCCAGCTTTTCCAGAGCGTGGGAGAGCAGCAGCTCCAGCAATGCTGGGGACAGCTGGTGGCCTCCATCAGGCTGGGAACTCAGCATCCAGTGGGGACAGATGAGGCCGGCTGTGATTGTCCCCTTCTGTCCAGAGGAGCCCAAATACTTTTCAGTTCTGGGTGGGAAATGCTGTAAATCCCAGCAGAGTCTTCAGGCTCCCGTGGTCCCACCGACATCAATCTGCAGCTCTTGGGTTCTCACCTCCAAGGTGGGTGCCCCAGCTCGGTCTGCCCTCGCTCCCATGTGCGGGGCTTGGGTGCTGGGAGATATTTCCTGATTTTAACAGCTCATCAAAGAGCCAAGGGAAAAGTGAGAGTCTTCGGGGAGCCTTTGGGCATCACGCCTGTCCCCACTGCTCAGGTTATTTTGGCAGAGCCCAAAAGAGAGGGACCACGATGTCAGAAAGATTTTTTTTTTCTGGCACCACTGGCTGGTGGTGGTGGGAGATGACTCCTACATTATTTTCTTCTCCCATTCCTGAACAATAAACCTCCTCTGATGTGCAGTCACGGCCATCGAGGCACAGCCCCGCTCCTGCTGCTCCGGGGATGGGGCAGCTGAACCATCCCCATCCCTCAGGCTCATCCCCAAACCACAACCATCCCCGAGCCTTAATGACAACCACGGACACCCACCGGAAGCTCTTGTGGTCGCAGCCGTTCAGCTGAACTGTGTTTGGTTCTGTTTTCCCCAGGCTTAGATGAAAGCGCAAAGGAGAGTGCGTGGGGGGGGGTAAGAAGTGAAGCGGTGGCAGTTCCCAGCACACGCTCCTGCAAGCCTGCCCCAGAAAAGCAAGAAACAGCTGCTAGAAAAACACACTTTTGAGCAAACAGAAACAAAAATCTGTTTCCTTTTTCTGTCTCTGAGGTTTTACTTGATAACTTGAGGACAAAGAATCTCTCTGCTACGAAATGTTAGATGCTTAGAATGTACATGCACAAAACTTCTGTGACCCCCCTCTTCAATCCAAGAGAATAACAGCGATTTCAAGGAACCAGGACAAACAAGGAGTACTTGGCTGTGTGTACAAATGAAACATGATAAATTGTTTAAAAAATTATTAGGTGAATTCATGGAGGAGAGCTCCGAGGTGGCTGTTGCACCCAATGGTTGAAGAAGACTCCACGATGCATCTTGCCAGGAGCTGGGAGGGGACGGCAGGAATGTGGCCGCGGTGCAGCCACAGCCGCTCCCTCCCCATCTCCCACCGCGTCCGCCAGCTCCGCGGGCAGTGTCAGAACCCGTGTTCTCCGCTGTGTATTCCGCTCTTGAGACATTCAGCTATTCTTGGGTGAGGTTGTGAGTCATTAAGCGCTTTCAGAATGTTTATTTGTCAAGCCACGGGCAATTTAATGTACTTCTGAAGCCAGACAACCCGCCCGGAGGATTTTTTTCCTACCACAGAAATTACAAGGTGAAATTCCACGGCAAGAGGTCAGCCCTGCCGCCCGAAACCCTGTGCCTTGGATGGTCTTATTTTCAAAGGTCAATATAAGAGGGGAAAAGAACAACAAGAAGAATGTGGTTTCCTACAGTCTTTCCCCACCTGATTTAGCTTTTCTTATGTGTGTTTTTTAAGCCAGGAGCGGGGTGAGGCTCCTGCTCCACACTGGGGGCAAGACAAAGTCGATGTTGTGTTCAGAGCCTGTAGTGATGGAGCCAGGGGCTGATGTGATGGAGTCCTTTTGGAAACACAGTACAGAATCCCTATTGTTCTATACGATGTGACGCTCGTGCCAACATCCATTTTTGTAGATTCTTTACAAGCTGCTCCCCCTTTGCTGTGCCCCCAGGAGCTGCCTTGTATGGTCTCCGATGCTCAAATCCTGCCCCATCCACCCACACGTGGCAAAACGCTGCTGCAAGTATCGGGGTGCTACCAGGATACAAATGTCAGCCCAACAAAGTCGCTCAAGTCATGGACCATGCCATTATTGTCACCGTAGTTAAAAATCCCCGAGATGTTTCCCTAACTGGGCACCCCCCTTTCACACCCCCAAACCCAAGCAGCTGTGCTTCCCCGCGCACCCCAGCCAGCTGGATCCAGGCAGGAAAAAAATGTAGGAAAAAACCCCACTGGAAGCAGAGCAACGCCGTGAACACTGCTGGGTTGTGGGTACACGGAGCCTCATGCATCCCTCCCTCATTGTCTGCAATATGACCACGAGCCAAACATTTTATCCCATAAATACGAGAGCCTGAGGGAGTTTTCTCTGAGCTCAGCGATGACCTGGGCTAGTGGGAGGTGTCCCTGCCCACGGCAGGGGGTTGGGACTAGATGATCCGTAAGGTCCCTTCCCACCCAAACCGTCCTGTGATTCTGTGACCTGTCCCCTCCAGCCGGGACACCTCTCATGGGTGCTCCTCGAAGCAATGAGAGCTTTTACCAGCGACAGATCGCTGGATGAGCCCAGCTTGAATTCTCCCCGGATGGCAACTGGACTGAACTCCAGGCCACTCTCCCCTTCAGCAGGGATGCCTCTCAGAGTTATAAGATATTCATAATTTAGCTTAAATAAATTTTAAACAGAATAAATCCCTGAGAGCGACAATATTGTGTGACCCAGGCTGCTGGTTGCCCAGCTTTACTGACCTAGCCAGACTTGCTGAAGCCTCAGCCTGCAAACTGCAAACTTCCACCCAGGTAGGTTTTTCCTGCTTTTAGGAAAACGTAGGGAAAAAAAACCCAAACTAGGCTTTTCCTACAAAAGTAGCTGGTACAGGGTGCTGTGGTTTGGATTTTCAGTGTGAGGATAAGGCAGGTAGCGCCCTGATGTTGTGGTTCTGGGTATGTGGTGCTTACCCCAGGTCTGGGACGTTTTCAGTCGCTCGTGCTCTGCTGAAGAAACAAGATACGGAGGCTTCAAGGCTACAACCATCAACAGCAGCTGCAATTAGACAAGATAACGACCTGGCTGAAGACAGTGAAGGAATGCAGTGAGGAACAAGAAGACCCCAGACCCAAATATTACTATTGGACCCAGCCATGGCATGAGGGGCAGGTGAACAGATGGCAAGGGTGTCATTGCCCAGGGATTTCTTTGTCCGTGTCCCTCTCCGGAGCCACCCAGCTCCAGCTCACCCTGCTGCTGTATCACTCTATTAAATTATCTATTTTGGGGGGGATCCAATGCTTGAGAGTCTGCTTTGGAAACCTAGGGTTCGAACTTTGGAGTGAACTAACACCCAGATGGAAGGTAAGTGAACTGGGAATAATGACGAAACTTTGAAATCTCGGCTAAGCAAACTGGGTGGGCACAGAAAATCCTTCAGCTACAGACTCTGGGTTTAATAGTGGTTTAGTGCCCGATGGCTCAGGGGACAACTCATCCGTAATACTGCTGAGGAGATGCACCTGGAGAAGAGCATTTCCCCCGACTCTTGTGTTTCATGCTCCGTGAGATGTGACCCCTTGGCTTCGCAGGGCTCCCACAGACAATGTGAATTGCTATAAAACTGCCAACCCTCTTCAAATGCCAGGCAAGGACATTTAGTGTGGTGGCTTCTTGGAGCCATGAACTCGGTAGACTGTAGACTGCACGAGGAGCTATCCGTGTTCTTCGCCTACGCATCCCACCCTCCTGGGACCCACGTACGGCCCCTTGGACAAGGAACCCAACAAGCATCTCTGCATCCCAGTCTGCAGCTGAGAGTTTCCAGCAGGGAGTTTAAGAGGGAACGGCTCTGCGATGGGGACAAGACCCGGCACAGCACTGCTGCAGGGCCAGCACAGACCCGTCCACACCCAAGGCTTTGCCCAGCGGGCGACGAGACACTTGACCACGAGCATCTGCAGGGAGCAGGTTATGGAGCTGGGGAGGCTGAACCTCCTCGTTGGGTGCTGTGTCTGGTGCTGACTCCAACAGCAGATGGTGGAGGCTGGTCCATCCTGCTCTGCAGGGACACAAAAACTCTGCAGCTCCCTTCTTGATGTGGCTATGGTGGGGTCACGGGCACCCTGACACCTAGTTCCTTAAAAACTTGGCAGAAATGGCTCTGCTACGGAGAACGGAGTGTTTGCAGTTTGTTTTATTTATTTTTTTAAAAACCAAACCCTCACCTGAATCTTCAGGCTTTGTAACGGTGGTCTCACGTCTTTAGATGTGGACGTACGCATCCAGGTTGGAGAGGAATTATAAAATCTGTTCGAGGTGTGGCTGTCGATGGAGACGCCGCCAGCAGATGGTGCAAGAACGTGCAGGTTGCGTTTCCTCCAGAAGTCAGCCAACAGCTCTGCGAGACGTTATTCCGACCTAACAACAGAGACGGGGAGAGATTTGATTTTTATTTTAATTACGGCTTGCAATAGAGCACCTGGCTTCTCGTTTGAATTCCAGCCCACAATGCCAAACGGCGCTGCCTCTGCCACTGGTGGAGCCGTATGTGGGATTAAACAGGCTGCGGGTTGTGAAGGAAAATATGGACAGAGAGACAAGAGATGGGAAAAACACCCCTTGCGATGCAATGGGACCACTTACAGGACATAATTTTTTTTTTTTTTCTGCAGTACCGAACTTTTAGCTTTTGAAAATTTTGAGAATGTTTTTGAAATGTTTTTTATATTTTTGAAATGTTCTGTTTCAGACCGGCTGCGGAGCCATCGTGCCTTTGGTGTACAGACCCACATGTTTATATTGTTATGAACTAATCCGCTTTATCTCTGCATCATGGGTGTAACTATTGTTATTTTCCCAGGTATAGTAGATGTGTGCGTAGCTCTAGGAACCTCCCAGCTCACAGCCAGCTGGATTTTCTCCTGAGTTAAGGGAGAAACAAAGGTTGTGGAATGATCCGAGATCCTCCGAAAGCAGATGCAGCTCATCAAGTAGGAACCATTGAGGGTTTGTGATGGGGGAAGGGTCAGGTTTCCTTCCCAGTGCCGTAAAATGAGCGGGACAATTTGTTTCTGGATCACCAAACCATAAGAACCCTAAATATTAATTCCTGTTCCTCCTACCTAAACCCAGCCCTGTCTGGACATTTTATAGTCACTATTCTCATTTTCCTGAATGGTTTCTTACCTTTCCTGCTTACCTTTCCCTAGGGTATTTGACTGAGAAATCACATTCCCCCAGAACGAAGGAGGTTTTGCTCCTGTGAGCAGCGAAGAGCCCGGCGCAGCCCCTCGCACGCAGGAGTCCCCGAGTGACCCCAGCCCGCTGAAAGAGCACATTGTCTGTGTGTACATTGCACAAGCATTCACAAAATAATTCTGACAATACGGGAACCCTGAGAGATTTACGGCTGAGATGGCTGCAGGGTTTGGAAGTGGCTCTAATTGCTATAATTCAGCAACAGGTAGCGGTTCGGGGGATTTTCCTGCAGCTCCGCACCAGAGATTGCCTCCAGGAGCCCCCAAATCCCACCTCTGGGGAGTCTGCTCTTTGCAGGCATTTCATAGGGTTATTTTTGGCTACATCTGCGGAGATTTCTGGTTCCCCAGCGCAGCTATTTTTATAACATATGGCTGTGAAGCCTATAGCATCAGACACAATTTAATCTTGCACGTTGGAGTGTCTCAGGACCATAGGTATGCGATTACCACCTCTCGCACCTGCTCCCTCTTTGGGCTGTGTCTGAAACACTCCTTTACTGTAAGAAACCAAAGCTTCGGAGGCTTCTAGACAACAGTTCCTGTATTGAGCGTGCTAAGCTGCGGTAAATATTTAATTAGGTGTTGCTCTATTTTTGGAGAGATACAGAAAAATAAAATATATAATCCCCATTTCCTTACATTTAAACAGAACATTTCCCTGCTGGAAAAATTTCCCTGCGTTAACTAGTGACAGCAAGATGTATTTTAAGAGGGTGAGTAAAATTTTGAGAGGTTGAAAGGCTGGTAAAGAGATTTCGAATTAGCTAATTATAAGGCCTCATCTCATGCTCCGAACATTGCCTTGTGTCACTTGACCTGAAATCACCTCCAGGAATGCAGAGTTAATACTGAGAATAAATTCTGACTTCTCCGGTAGTTCTTACCCTTCAAAGGTGGTTAGTTCCACTCTTGCTGCCACCTGCATCAGACAGCAGCCCGTCTCTGCCGTGCCCTCGATTTCTTGCCCTTTCTTGTGGCTTCCCACCCAAACAACCTCACCTCCTTGACATCACCTCTCTTCATCTTGCTGGTTGCTACCCAAGAACCACCTGAAAATTCCCCTGTCCTTTTCAATGGTTAAAAAAAAAAAAAAAGACAAGATTAAAAGACCAAATTCTAAAATGCTATAACTGCACCAACCTCAAAATCGCCATTTGATGGCACAGAATTAAAACCAAGTACACCAAAATCAGCAGCAACTAATGCTTTATTGAATATAAAATTAGTTTAAAAAAAAAATCACGCTCTGTATGTTGCAAACCATTTTTCCATAGAGGTGATAGAGGAGAAACTTAAAGATCACTCAACTAGAATGTCATATTGACTTTGTCTTTAGAAGCCTTTAGAATTTTTAGAAGCCTTTAGAATCTCCAGAAGTTCTAGAGAGAACTAACTTACAAGATAAAAAAATGACATACATACAGTTTGGTCAAAAATAATGATGATGGGGAATTAAAAAGCAATTTGTGAGTATGTTAAAGGAGAGAAATTATTTAGAGCAACGTAAGGGTTACCCGTAATCAGATGAAATTACCAGGAGAAAAAGTAAAACCCATCCGGGAAGAGCAGACCCCGAGATCTGCTGGGTGCCACAGCAGACTAGCAGGGGATGACACAGAAGCCTCTTCGATGGGGAGCATTTGGAAACAGACCCCACGCTGTGGGAAGAAGGGCAGGTAAAGTTTGTTCCAAAAGTGTGATGGCTAAATATCCTGTGAGGTGCTTTACTGTCTTGTACTTTCTTGATGTATCAGTTGTGTGGCAGATGCATCTGTTGATTAAAATAATCATTATACCTGTTAAAACTGAGCTGGCCAAATAAAATGCGATACACAGAACAAAGCCCCTTAACCATCGTGTGAAAAGCTCCCAGGCACAAGCGTACCTACAGCTTACCTAAACACTTGTACGTCTGCAATTAGATTCTCAGGTTGTAAAATCCTCGGACGTAAGGCTTTTATCGTGTTTGTTAAAGCAGATTGCAAACCACACACTTGGCAGGGCAGGCTTTTATTGAAATGTGATACGAATAAGTAATAAACGGCCTCAGTCATTTCCTTTGACTTGAGATCTGTCAGGACGAGCTGTTGTATCGAACACAAACCTACCTGGAGCAACTGGACTCCTGCCCTTGGAGTTTGTTCCAGTCTGTTATTGATTTAAGAGATTTCATCCTGTCTCATCACACCGCTCTGTTGCCACCGCGGTCTTGCCCAGCACCTTCCAGCTCTCGGTGAAGTGGCTCGATCAATCCGGCAGCATAAAGCAGATTTAATGAAACACGTTATTAAGCAACCGAGCAGTTAATGACTGCTGGGCACCACCCACCTGGGTAAGAGTTCCTTCCACACGCCCGTCCTCTCGTACAATAGAACCTCTGTAGTCCTGGGTGTCTATTAACTGCAGTGAACTCCAGGGAACGTTTGCTAAGTGGAGCTCAATGTCATCCTGCAGCCATCGGGTCAGGAAATCCAGCGACTTCCCATGGGAGCTCGGTATCCAGCCAACTTCGGAGCTTTGGGAATCCCACTGGCCAAGGAAATAAATCTTTAGGTCAATATATACCTTGAGAAGCTGAACCGTGGCTGCCTGGCTGTGTGCAGGCATACAAGGATGTTTTACCCTGTAAGAGAAAGCAAAATATGTGCGGGAAGCATGTATATGACTGCCAGCGTATATATAATTTCTGCCATAATTCAGATCTATATTTAGGGATATTGATCTACACTAATAATTAATTCATGCAGTAACGTAAAAAACATCCAAAAAGGTCACAAAGAACTTTTAATAAAAGTAAATAATAAAATAAAAATTTAATAAAAGTAAATAATAAAAGTAAAATGCCCAGGGAAGCGGAGAGGGTACCATCAGTACTAACACCTTCAGGAACACGGTGTGGATCCAGCATTCCTGGGTCAGTGTTCAGCAGCCACGTGCAGGGAAGGCAGCAGTGTTCGTCCTCTGGTCCTTCAGCTCGGCATCACCAGCGCTCAGATTTGGGGTAACTCTGCCCAAGGTGAAGACCTAGGTCAGGGCACGGTGTAAGGTTGGTTATGAAACTAATCCTATAAAATATCTTACTGAATAACTTAGAAAAAAATTTACAGAAGTTTTCCGGTGGAATCACGGATGCAATTGCAATAAACAAACGTGTTTTAGCTGAACAGGCTTTTCTTTCAGTCCGTTAACACCAGTGCCTAAAAACTGCAACTGCTGCATAGAGCAACTTGGTTCTCAAGATAGAAGATGAATCTTTAAAATATTTCTGACCTTTTTGGGGCAATACTAGATTACACAGCATCACAGTATAGAGATGTAACGCAGCTGATTCATGTTTCATTAAGAAATACTTGCTACAGCAACGCCTCCATCGCGTCTCTCCCATCTCACGCTGCCCAAGTCCTGCCAGGGGAGAGCTGTGAAGAATGTCAGACCTTATACAGCGTGAATGAAGAGCAATGTCCAGAGGCAGAGGGATCTGTGAGAGATGGAAGCCATCGTACGTACAGACGAGACTTCGTAACTCACAGCGAGCGAGATTACTGAGGCCTTTCACCAGGAACAAAACGACTTTGTGTTCCGCAGATGATCGCACTGTTGCAAGACTGACATTAGACTTAAAATATTTTATTAATAAAAAAAAAGTATACTTCTCCCTGGGTTAAGCAGAACTGCTTCTGTTCATGGAGTCCCCGGGGACTAAAACCCACTTTGCTGCATTTCCAGAGGTACCGAGATGTGTTTTACACCCTCCCAGCAGCTTGTCAGGGATTTTTCTTTTCCAATAAAAACATATTGCTGGTGACGCTTTGAGCACAGACCTCAGAGGAGTGGGGAAAACAAACACACACAGAAAGTGTGCGATACAAATGTTATTTATTCACAGAACGGGGTAAATC
>NW_010111930.1:0-10109 GCF_000699245.1 Pterocles gutturalis
TTTTTGCCAGTGATAGGGGTAGATGGTAACATTTCAATCTACACTTGTCCTAATGGGAATTTTTTTTGGGAAGAAGGGCATCGTAAATTTTTATGTTTCTACTGTGAGTTCCAGGAAAGTTGAGGGTTTCTTTAAGCAGGTCGGTTAACCTGTGTTGAACTTCATATTGTTTTAACTATTCTGCTATTTGTAACTGCACTTGTTATTTTAAAGTGAACTTTGGGTCCCTGCATGCAATGCTGGACAAAACTGTGGCTGGATTTTTAACCAATTTTTAACCGGTTACATAGTGAGATTCGGGAGCAACCAGACAAATAGAGACTCCAGCATTTTATAACTCAGTAAAAATCTCTGAATTTTTGAACTTACTCTCTGTGGTTGTTTAGGAAGCCTTATTCTTCAGTCTTGCAGGATACTGAGACTAGCGATGCCTTTTAAAGTACTCAGGGTTAATGAATACATTTGTTCTTTTCTCCTTGAAAGGTGCATTTGAAAGGTGCTCTAAGAGCAGTGAAGTCTTACCATACTGCCTGGGACGCCAGGCTTAGTCTGCTGTGCAGGGCAGGAGTGTGCTGCACTGTGCCTCCAGTTGAAGTGTGCTGCACCCTGGTCATGCCACTAATTTTATTTCATTTATTTTGTCTGTATTTAATGTGCTGTTAGTTGTAAGTGATGTCGCAACAATCACCTCTAAGTTCAGTAGCAGACACAGCTGACCTTCAGGTCTCCACTGCCACCTCTCTGATAGCTACTTGTTTACCTGATGTTGCTTCTCGAAGATCTCAAGGTCTCCTTGCTACCTTGTTGTCTAGAGTCTTTTTGTCCTTCTACCTTGTTTGTCTTCATGATTTAGCTGTACCCTTGTTGCTCTGCAGAGCACAGAGCAGCTAGACTAAGCTACCGAAAGTCTTCAGCTGCCTGTCTGGCAGGAGCAGGTAGGTGAGCCAACCTTTTCTTCCTTCCATCCTCCCCTGAGGCACGTAACTGAGAGGTGGCCAAGTAGAGGAGAGGTAGGGAACGGAAACAAGAGGAGTGAAGTGATTTGAATTCTGTAAGCAACCTCCTCCTCACTGGCAGGTATTCAGCTCCTCATTCATTTTAGATAACTAATATTTCTCTGAGTAAGCTTTAGGAAGATGAAAACACGAGGGGTTTTAGAGAGCAAGTCTTCCTCTAAAAGGCTTGGTGTTTAAGTGTTGTGACTGAATGTCAGTTGTAGGCTGTAGGGCTTCTCCAGCTGCAGTTTACCTGTGAGCCCGCTAAATGAGGATCAAAAATTGTTCTCAGCAGTGGAGTAGAATTTGTGTTTGGTGAGTCAAAACAAACTATGAATGCAGGAATGTACATGTAGCTCAGCTTAGTGGAGTTTTAACCTTTCTTGAATTCATTACTGACAGCTTCTGCCCCATGGTCCAGAGCCACCTTCCCCTTTATATGTTGATGCTGTATTGCATAGAATTAGGTGTCAGAAAACACAGCACTATCCACAACTTACTCTGAAAGCTGTGAGATGAAAAGAGCAGGTCTATTTTGAGGGAGCTGCAATTGCACAAATTTTCTTTTTTATCTTCTGGGAATAGAAGTACTGCAACAGGTAGAGCTTAGAGGGCACCTCTGCGGGGCTGTGTTTTGCCACCCACACAGCACTGAAACTCCCGTGTCACGCCGTTGTGTTACCCCCACCGTTTTATGTCATGACTGCATTCATCCTGTGGTGTTACGCTGCGATTGAAACGGTGCTGCGTGCACGTGACTTGTGTGGGACTACCCCATAAATAGGACTAGCAAGCAAATTAGTGATTACTATTAAATATTAATATTCCTCTGAAACAATTTCAGAGAATTCTTCATAATTTTCTTAGAGGAAAATTTGAAGTACCTGAAGACGAAAATGCAGAAAGTTAACTACTGATTGTATTTCTTTCCAGTGTACGAAGTGGGACTCATTGCGAAGTCTGGAAAACTTTTTTTTGTTTCGAATGATTCATAAAGGTTGGAGAAAGGTGTTGCTTGTGTTGCAGAGGGCTTATTAGAATCATGTAGTTGTACATTTCTGCTTTCTAGTCTCTTCTTCACAAGTAGCCTTGAACTTCTGAAAATTCTAAATTATATGTACAATTTATTTAACAAGCATGGAAATGATAGCTAAAATATTTAAAACTGGAGATTTCTGACTTTAAAGAAAGGTTTGGGTTTTTTTTAAAGTAAAAAAAAAAAAAAAGCCATGTAACTTAGTGGCTCATTCCTGCAGCAGTGAAGTTTTGTACCCTTAAGGTATGGGGTTCTTCATTTATTTATTTCTTAAAAGAGCTTTGCATCTCCACCCTAAACCATTTGCATTTAATTTCTGTATTCTTCTTGGCTTTAAGTGTTCAGAAAGCAGCTGGTAATTTTTTTTTTTTTTTTTTTTTTTACCCTACAAAACTGCCAGATAATCACTGAGTGATGTACTTTGGAGAGAGGCACATAGAGGTTAAAAAATAGTTATGGAGACCTGATAATGACTTCCATACTTTAGACCTTTGGATTTCCATGAGTGTAACCTAAGACTAAAATTTTTTTCTTATTCAAACCATTTGGGCCTTTCTTTATTGTAGCTACAATTTTTTGATGAGATTTTTTTTTAGCAGAGGTAAGAGCTAAAGGCTTTGAAATACACCTACTGCTGCTGGCTTCTCGAGTCCCTACTGTGGGTGTGTGCAGCTTCGGAGGAAGGGAAAGGAGGAGAGAGCTTGCCTTTTCATCGGCTGCTTTCTGTGCAAGCACTAGAATTTCACCTTCGTTGAACCGTAGTGATAGGAGCTCAACGCTGCACGATGCTGAGCAGCCTGGCTTTGATTTAAGAATGAACCTAATCTGTCCTTAACTTTAACCATTTGAATATTCCCACATAAAGTCACTGCTTTGAGTCAGAAATACCTTTCACGACAGTCTGAAACCTCAAGTAGATTTTTTGTTGGTGTGTTTGGATTAGCACAGGATGGCTGAAAACTATGGCAAGGAAAGGTGAAATGGAGTCCCCTTCGAGGCAAGGTCAGAAAGCAAGGTGGGTTAAGAGTGAAGAAGAGAGGACGTTGGAGTTGGAGATTTGAGCAGGGAAAACTGGTAAGAACAACCAGAAGAGAGACCTGCAGCCAGCTGTTCTGAGAGAAGACATTTAAAGAGAGGTTAGTAGGGAGAAGTTGTTCCAGCAGGAAGAAAATAAGAGTTTTGAAGAACAGTTAGATGAAATACTAAAAGAGAATAGCAAGTAGCTTTTGTCAACAAGGGGGAAAAGAGGGAGACTTTTAAATAAAGTGGATACGACAAAGAGAAAAGTCTGACTTTTTCAGTGAAAAGGAGTGGGGGAAAAGGACTTCACAGAAATAAGGTAGAGAAATAAGAGAAAGACAAAAGCTAGAAAAATATTGTTACTGAGAAAGAAAACAGTTGAAGAAGTAACGATAATGGGCAAAAGTGTTTTGTTACTAAGTGGATGACCGTTTATTTTCACTCCTCTATTGATATTTCCTTGGCTGATTTCTGCCTCAAAACAGAATGAAGAGATGAGGATTGGTAGTTATTTGAGTGCTAGTTTATGTGAATGATGTTGGTAACCTGCTCTGGATTATGTAATTAAATAATTCAAATTGTCTTGGTTACCATCTATTTTATTTAGGGCATTTCTTCCCTGGGTGTCCTGAGGTGTCCGTGGTGTGGACACGGTGACTGTGTCTCAGTGTAAGGCTGTTCCCTTCTGTCTCTGGAGGTGCTCTTTCCATATGTAGAATGGACCTGGGGGAGAACCCACCTGCTTGCTTGAGGAAACCGTCTTATACTGCAGATAAACACAGAAGTAATTGGAAGGTAACAGGACTCTCTTTCAAAAAACAGTGTCTAAACTGCTATTTTTGAAGTGGTTCAGCATTCTGGATACCTTAAGATATTCCTGTCAGGGAAGATTTTCCATCCTTTCACAGGGATGCTCTTGGAAAAATTCAGGTTCTTTTCTCTCCCCCACTTAAATGCAAACTGCAGGATATGTTATAATCAGAAGAAAACGAAATGCTGGGTTTAATAGTTCCCACATCCTTCTAACCTCAGAAATTTATCAGGTTAAACTTCAATACTTAGTTATTTCAGTAGTATAATATTAAGTGATGAACTTATTTCTGGCAATTCGTCAAGTCATCAGTCCTCATCTACACAGAAAAAGGTAACTGGTTAAAATGTGTAAGCTAAAGTGAAAAAAACCCCTCATACCTGTGTAGAGGCACATTAATAAGCTCCTTCTGTAATATATATCAAATCGGATGCAATTTTCCTGTAGAAGCAGCTCCAGTACTTTCTTCCAGCTGTAGTGAGACCCCATTCTGTCTTGTTGAAGTGGGAAAAGAAACGAGTACCCTCACAAACATCGCTGTGCTCTATAACGTGTACTGAACAGCCGTCAATTGACTGTGATGATATATTAAAAAAAATAATCCTATGTTTTCTGGTTAGTAAGGAATCTGGTGTTTACCTGGAATCTAACCAAATGACTAACCAGTAGTTTCACTTAAGGGCAAGACTGTGAGTTGTCAGGAGCTTTTCTCCAGAAAACCAATGTGTATGCGTTTAGAAGCATCTTCTACTGCCTTTTATATTGTTTTATAGAGTGGTGATACACAGGATTAGCTGTATGGGGATCAAAATAAGCAAGAAACACTAAATCTTACTTTTTAGGCTTCTGTAGTATCATCTCAATGTAGACCCAGTGAGCATGACCAGGCCAGGCTGGGGCTGTGTAGTGCAATTGATGAGAGATTTAATAAAACCACTGGACCGTGAGCCTCTGAGAGTGCAAGTTTCTGCTGCTGTGCTATAGGCATAAAGGCAATGTTTTCTTAAATACCATTTCCGTTTTTGTTTAAGCTTTTTACAAGGGAAGCAGCATGCCGTAGTTTGCATGATATTAATTTTATTCATTCTCCTGGAGCTTATAGAAGGAGTGAGATAGTTATCCTTTAAATGAGCAGTTAAACTCAATTATGTATGAAGCTGTAGATGTTTATTTGGTGATTGAAAGCAAATAGATTATATATATATATTTTTTTTAACAACATCATTATGCTTTTCCCCCTGTATACAATTTCTTTCCTTTATGGCGCAATGGCCATTTCTGAAAGCACTAATACTGTGAGAACCAGAGGAGAGGTAATCACTGGACATGTGAATCAAGGATGTTTTGCTTTCTGAAGACTTGGACAACCTTTTGTCTTCAGAAATAAGCACATACTATTATGAAGCTATGAAAATAAAAGACAATATATTATTCTTTTTCTGAGAGTGAGTGTGTTGACTCAAGAGGAAGTCCTGGCTGAGTTTTGGTGAAAATGGTGACCCATTAGGAGAGAGAGCTCAAATTTTATTCAATAGAGAGGTTACTGAAAATACCAGCTGTAATCATACACAAATAGTGACTGTGTATGTGAATGTGTATAGCATGTCAGTTGCATTTTAATTTTGTCTAGGAGCATCTTGGGGGCATCTTGTTTTCTTCCATTTTAAAAATCTGAATAGCACCTGTAATTAAGGGAGAAAATTGAGCCCTGGAAGCTAGGTAGGACTTCCATCTATTGATCTGTGTAAGCCCGGCTTACGCTGTCAGGGGAGCAGCAGTCAACTGCTGAGCTGCTTTGTCGCTGACATAAGCTGAGAGAGGATTTTTTTTTTTTTTTTTTTTGTCTATACTGTTTATACACCAGTCTATAGACCTGCTGGCTGGTTGAATTTTAAAGAGTGCGGAGGTTTTAAAGACTCGTCCCCTGAGGGATGCTCCTGCCAGTTGGGAAGCGAGTGGAGGCTGCTCTGCAGAAGTTGTGCGCACGTGTGCTGGCGGCGGGAGGGATGGAGCGGGGCTGGGGGAAAACCTGTCCTGCAGCCTGCCCTGGAAAGCGCTGCTAAACACACCCAGAGTGTTCGGGTTGTTTAGTCAAAATATTGAGCTAATACCTTTGGTTTGTGTTGGGTTTGTTTTCTTTTTCTTGCATGATAATTTATTCTGAGAGAATACAAGGGGAAACGTAAATGAATACATTTCCATACCCAGGTCTGAGTCGGTGCGAAGCTCAGCAGGCAGCAATTAAAATCCTCGGTAGTAAGGAGAAAATGACTTCCTGTAGTGGGAGAATAGGTGCAGATTTGGAAAGAGAATTTAAATAGAGTGTAAAATACTATTTCTTTGGAATCGTAAAGCTTTACAAGCCTGAAGTAAGAGACTATTTGGAAATATTTAGGAAACTTCTGAGTTGAAAGTTTTGATAAGCCTGTTCTGCTTGTTTTCTTTTGTTAGAGTTTATATTACTAGTGTCAGCATCATGTGTGCTTGTTTCCTGCCTACAGAAATGAAAATGTTCACCTGCTCTCTGCCTCACAGAGAGTGAGGTAAACTCACTGCAGTCAGGATGGTGCTTGAGCAGTTTCTTTTGGAGAAGATTACGTGAACTGCTAGTGTTAAGAATTAAGTTAATAACCTTTCTCAAAACACAATACGTGGCTTTCGTATCCTCCTTTATCTGTGCTTACGAAGTAGAAGTTCCAAAGATTTCTTGCACTCTCTTGCATGACTTAGAAATTCTAGAAAAAAATTGACTTTTCCGTTTTGTACTGTATGATGATTTACTGGGACACATCATATACCTTTAAAATGTTGCAACTAACACTTGCATGGCTTCGTGATGTTTTACACTATCCACTGAGCCAGGCAAATGTTTGAAGCAAATAGTCGTTGTGGTGTGTAGGAATTTAAAGACATAATTTCCCCTAATGGGAGTTGACTGTTCAACATGCAGTAAACCGAGAGTGCAGGCCGGAGAGTGCTAACGTCTTAGATCAAGTTCTTAAACACCATGTGCAGCTCTGGAAATTTGCAATCAGTATGCATTTTCCTGAAAACACACACCTTGTGGGATAGCTTGTGTATACAGCAGTATACCTGTCTCTGTCGGGCTGCTGCAGAAAGGGAGTTCCTGTAGCTTTGACCAACTGTGTTGATGTTGACCGTCACTTCCTAGCTGAAGCATTTCACAGAAGGTTTGTTTTCCCAGTTGGGAGCAAGGAAATAAAACCTGTTTTCCTGGAATCTTGTAAGGTCATTGCTTGATACTTGCTGCTAACTGATCTGGTAATTCACTTTTTTTTTTTTTTTTTTTAAAGAAAAATGTTGACTAGTTTGAGAGCACTTTTATATTTTAATTAACACATTTTATTTGCCACTAAACAGCTTCTTAAATAAAATTCTGCAAGAAAGAGTGACATTATCCTTTCATATTATGGTACAAATGCAGATGCGGTGCATTTGCCCTCGCCCCCTTCCCTTTATTAATAGCGAGGCTTGCTTGTGAAACCCAAAGGGTTAATCATATAAATTGCTCCTTTTGACCAGCAGACGACTTCCATCATTTTCAGCATTTAACTATGGAACATATATAGAGTTGTTATACCTCTCTGTAATTCATTCTACTGCCAACTTCATTCCCTTTTCTCTGCCTGCATTTTAATTGAAACAACATTTGTATTTCTGAGCCAGGATCTGTCAGAAGTCCCTGTGGCTAGTCTGTGGTAGAAGTAGCAGCAGACGTGGCTTACCCATATGGTGTGGTGCTTCTTGTAAAATCCATATGGCCTTGTTGAAGGGAATCCCAGCGGGGATGTGAAGGGTGTTAATACCCTTCAGGCCAGGCCTTTCCCTCCTGGGGCTTCTATGGCATTGTCTTTGCAATCTGCCAAAGCACAAACTTAATTCCTTTTTAATAATCAATTATTTCAGTCCAGGAACGTGTGCTGTATTTTTTGCAATCAGATATTCCTTGAATTTAGTATTTGTTATGAGTATTTTTTAATACTTTTTTTTTAAAGCAAGCTATAGGGCAGTTGCTAGCAAATACAGATAAGAGTTTTCAAAATCCTAACTTCATTTTTTTTTACTTGTATTTTCAGGAAGTGCTGAACAGTGTTCCAAAGTTCTGCTTTCCTTTTGACATTGAAAGGTATGTCTTACACTTATCGTTTATTTAAAAGTATTTCATAGAAAATTATGTTCAGCATGATTGTGAGCAAAGATTTAAAGAAAAGGGAAGCATATTGTACTCCCTTAACTTGCACCTGCAGATGGGAAGAACACATCCTTTGTGTTCAAGTAAGAATGAAATCAGTAGTAGGAAATTATCACAGCAAAATGCAACCTTTATAGAGTTTTAGGAATATCCCTTTTGAGATAGAGCTGCGTTCCGGCTCCCAGATTTGTCCATTCTAATTGTAAACACCATCTGTGTTAATATAAGGATATAACATAGTTTCTTTCAAATGACAAGCGTAATAAAAAATGTTATGGTGCACCAGGATATAAAAACTCACCGAGCAGTACGGAAAACATGTTGTTTGAGTTCAAAGAAATTAAGACTTTAATTGCGTGGAAGCAACTGAATATGCAATTGATTTTTCTCAGAGAAGAATCAGGACTATTATTTATAATTAATTAGCCCTTACCTTTCTGCTATCAGTTGTAGCGTGGCTTCCATGTAATGCCACCAAACAATTCAAGTGTTCATAGAAAATGTTTTTATTAATTAAAATATTTATTTAGGCTTGTCAAAATGATGAAAGGTAATTAATTTAATCAATTGTACTTGGTTTGGAAAACTCATAGTGTCCAAATCAGCAAAGATTGAATTAGAAGCTTGATTTGCATAATTAATGAAAGATACACCCGGGTAGTGTGCAGGCTGAGCCAGTTTCAGAGCAACATTGGCATCAGTTGTAGGTGGAGACTCAAAGATGAGAAGAATCTATCAGATGCAGGAAGCTACTGTCTGTGGAGCAGAAGTTGGTGTGTGTATAGAGGAAAGAAGAGAGGCTTTGCAGAAAAACACTGGCAAAATAAAGATCTTCATAAGCTGAAGTCAGCTAGGTTCATTTACTCTTTTGTAGTTGAATTTAATTAAGCTGTTTGGGTTTTGAACTGGTTAAGCTCACTGTCCTTTAAGCTGTTTTAATGACTTAACTAATACAGTTGTCAGTGTTGGCTTTAAAGCATTAAAGTCTTTAATGTGCTTAAGATATGTACAGAATTCTCTTTAAAATTGGTAGTGAAGATGAACAATGGAAATAAAATTTGAGGATACCAGGAAAAGGTGAGGTTCTGTTGCTGCCATCCAGTGGCAAGAAGATTATCAGTGGCAGCAAATAATTATTTTCAAATAACTCATCATGGGTGAACTATTTCAGTTGGACCATTCAGGAAACAGTTGCTTGTGTGAGGTGGATAAGCTTAGTCAATAAACTGTGGGAATACATGAATTTATGGCATAGCTAGGTATGTATTTTGGCTGAGTATCCCAAGGGGAAAAAAAGCAAGTTATGGGATGTTTGTTGTTTGCCTGTTGGCACCCTCCTGTGCCTCTCTCCCAGACATGCCTTTTGACTTTTGACCTCATACTCGTCTGCAAAGCGGTGCTCTCAAAGGTGCAAAATTTCAACAAATTTCATAAAAATTGTCCGTTGGACAGAGGAAAGAGAAGTTCCTGGAAGCTGAGATAGACTGATGAGGGGAACAAACCCGATGTGTTAGGTCTGGCCTGCTGCCTGCTCAGGCAGTACCGTGGTGCCTGGAAATCAGCCACTGCGCTCCAGCTGCGTGCCTAGCTGGCAGCGGCGTTCTGGGGGGTTTGTGGGAGAACCAAAGGCAAGGAGGCATCATGAGAGTGTAAAAGAGCACAGACAAGGAGGAGGGGCAGAGCTATTGTGGGGAAAAGGACAGAAATACTGGAAGCTCATTCGAGAAAGCAAGCACCCATTTACTGGCGCACTATTTGTGTGAACAGCTTCCTGGCTGGGTGGGGTATTTGCCATTTACTGCTCAGTTCAGGCCTTTTCTATAGTGTAGACATACATTACCACTTTTGTAAAGAAAAACAGTTGTGTTCTGCTTAGTTTTATTTTCTGTTTTGAAATTTGGACTGATAAAAGGATTGAGAAAAACACTGCTGTAGCTCCTTTTTATATGGCTTTTTTCCGGTGGACACTTAAGATATGCAAGTATTTCATTTTTTGTCTAGCCATAAATGTGCTTTTCACTTGTCTGGTGAATA
>NW_010111931.1:0-1292 GCF_000699245.1 Pterocles gutturalis
GAGCCCCCCCTTGGGTTCAGCCCCGTTGGCCCCCAGCCAAATCCCAGTGCTGCCACGTCTGTCTGTCCTCCCCGCCCTGTGTCTGTGTGTCCCCGTGGGCTGTGGCTGTCATTCCTTCCGCGTTTCCTGCGCCTCCTCCTGCTTTCCCGTCACACGTGGTTCCGTTTCCCCCCCACTGTTGCCCCCCGCCACCCCAGGGTCCCGGCCGTGCCCACCCTGTGCCGTGTGCCACAGCCGAGCCGTGGTGACGCAGGGCTTGTGCCACGGTGTCACAGCCACCTGCTGCCACCAAAGCACCTTTGAGGTGCCATTTGCACCCCGAGACTCAGGCGGGGGAGTTAATTTACTCAGTGGATGCTTAATGACATCTTTGGGATGCTCTTCTGTGGTCCAAGCGGCCAGGTTGTGTCCCTCTGTCCCTGTCCGCCAGGCCAGGCTGTGTCCCGCTGTCCCTGTCCCTCTGTCCCTGTCCCTCTGTCTGCCAGGCCAGGCTCCGTCCGGCTGTTTCCCGTCTTCGCCGTTTCCTTTCCCCGTGGGTCTGTGTCAGCCTTTGTCCCTCCGTCAGCCCCAACCCGGGTGTTTCCGTCCCCGCGACTGCCTGTGCCAGTCCCCGTCACTCCTGTCCCCCTGTCCTGGCATTTCCTGTCCCTGTGTCCTTCCACGCTCCTCCTCCCACATTGCCTGGCCTCGGCCCTGCCGGTCCCCGTCCTGCTGTCACTGTCCCTCTGTCCTGCCATCCCTCTGCCCCCTCCCTCTCTGCCTGTCCTGGCCACTTCTGCTCCCGGTCCACGTCCCTCTGTCCTGGATTATCCTGTCCTGGGTGTCCCTTGCTGGTCCCTGGGTGTCCCATCCCCGTCCTGGTCCCTCAATGTCCCTTGCCTGGTCCCTGGGTGTCTCCTGTCCATCCCTGTCCTGGTCCCTGGGTGTCCCATCCATGTCCTGGTCCCCAGATGTCCTTTGCCTGGTTCTGGTCCCTGGGTATCCCATCTCCATCCCTGCCCCGGTCCCTGGATGTCCCTTGCCTGGTCCCTGGATGTCCCCTATCCATCTCTGTCCTGGTCCCTGGGTGTCCCATCCCCATCCCTGCCCCGGTCCCCAGATGTCCCTTGCCTGGTTCTGGTCCCCGGCTGTCCCCTGCCCATCCCCGTCCTGGTCCCTGTATGTCCCTTCCCGGTCCATGAGTGTCCCCTGCCCATCCCTGTGTGTCCCTTGCCTGGTCCCGGTCCCCGGTTGTCCCCCGCCTGTGCCTGCTCCGGTCCCGGTCCCGCTGCCCCATTGGTGCCGGTTCCATT
>NW_010111932.1:0-221 GCF_000699245.1 Pterocles gutturalis
CACTGAGGTGGGGGGGCTCTGGGAGGGACTGGGTGTTACTGGGAGGCACTGGTATGGAACTGGAAAGGCACTGGTGGTTACTGGGATGATACTGGTGGTTACTGGGAGCACTGGGAGTGTACTGGGATGGTACTGGGGGTTACTAGGAGGCACTGGGATGGGACTGGTAAGGCACTGGGGGTTACTGGGAGGTACTGGGATGGGACTGGGAAGGGCACTGG
>NW_010111933.1:0-867 GCF_000699245.1 Pterocles gutturalis
TTTGGCCTTTTTTCAACCCAAACCAGGCTCCCCTCTGCCCCCAGCCCAGGGGAGCAGGGCCAGGATCTCCCCCCGGCTGCTCTTGCAGGGTCAAGACCCTCCACCTTTTCTCCCAGATCTCTTCTTGATTTTAACCCATTTGCAGGAGCACCGAGGGGTCCGGTTGGAGCCCCACCTGCTTTTGGGTGGAAAAACATCAAGTCTGACTCTTGTTACAATTTAAAGGCTGGCACGTGTCAAAATTCCGGGATTTTTTTTGCAAGTGTTTGTCACATATTTAAAAGCAGAAAAAAATAATTGCAACTTTGGCTTTTAACAAACATTTAGGAATGGGAAAATAAAGATTCATTTACTCTGATACTACCTTTTTTTTTTTTTTTTTACCTGATACACCCTTTTTTTTCTTCTTTTTTTTAAACGAAAGATTGGTGATGACTCCTGGGGGGAGCCCCCAAACCTCCTTCCGCTCTGCCCCCCCCCATCGCGAGCGGCCGAGGGAGGAGATGCGGGCGCCGAGGTGTTTTGTATTTTTTAATAAAGTTTGTAATCCAATGGACACACAAAACAAAACTGCGCTGAGAAAAAAAAACAGTTAAAAAAAAAGTGTTAGGGGAAGGCGAAGGGGGGGTCAAAAGTCTTTTGTACAAGTGTATAACACTTCCACAGCTCGTGAGACGAGGGGGGGCATGTTTAAATGAAGCGCACTTACAAATGAGTGACAATACAAAGTCTGAGTATGAAAATAAGATTTTCTCTGAAAACACATTTTTGGCACAGATTAAAAAAAAATGTATGTTGTGGGGAAATTTGTTTTGTATTTTTTTTGTTTCGTTTTTCTTTTTTTTTAAAGTCAGTATTATATATATT
>NW_010111934.1:0-292 GCF_000699245.1 Pterocles gutturalis
GACACAGCCAAAGACCTGATGCCATTGTGAGCACCATTGAGGTCTTCCTCCTCCTCGTCTTCCTCCTCCTCGCCATCCTCCTTGTCATCGTCATCCTTGTGGCTGCTGCACCTGTCAAGGATTCTCCTGACCGGCCAGCAGGCATGAGTGAACACGACCAGGACTACTGCAATGGTCTTATCTGGCCACAGAAGCACAGAAAGGAGCGTGGCTCTCATGCCACTGCTCCACTCAATCGCCTGCCACAGCTGAGTCATCTTCTGTTGCAGATACTCCTCACGCTGCTGCCTCT
>NW_010111934.1:505-977 GCF_000699245.1 Pterocles gutturalis
CACGGTGCAGAGGGGAGCCTTGGTTTGTCCCAGGAAAGCGCCTGGGCACTGGTGCCAACAGGCTTGAAGGGGCCGCAGGTCCTGGCTGGAGACAGCACGGGGCCTGTCCTGCCCAGGCTGCCCTGATGGCCAGCCCCCGGCTGGGTTGTGCCCCATGAAATGGCAACGGACAGCCAAGCAGAGTGTCCCGAGGCCCCATCCCTGCCACACAACAGTGTCCCTTGCAGCCCTGGGCAGCTGGCACGTCCCCAAAGCCTGTCTGGGCACCTGCCACCACCAGGAGCCCGGAGCACCTCTGTCCCCAGCCCCGAGGGTGGTACCATGCCCTGCCCGGAGGGGCTCGGCTCCGCTCTGGGTTAGAAACCCCCTGGCCATCTGCCCCGTCCCCCACCCAGCCCAGCCTTCCCCCTGCATGCTGCACTCACCGATCGCCCAAGTGAAACTGCAGCGGGGCATGCTGGGGGTGTCCCTG
>NW_010111935.1:0-1425 GCF_000699245.1 Pterocles gutturalis
CGAAAACCATCACTGTCGCTTTGTAACTGGGCATGGAGGTGGCAGCCATGAGTTACACATTTGTAGAAAACCAGGCAGCTGCTCTGCGCTGTCGGCAGCATGCTGTTGCATGTCTTGGCCCCCCCTCGTGCTCAGTCCGTTTCCGTCTCTCGTGAAGCCCTTTCCCTCGTGCGCAGTGTCCCCGCTGCATGAAGGGCTCTGGGCAGACCGGCTGCTGTCCCTGCCAGGGTCACCCTGTGCTCCCCTTGCCCCAGCAGCTCCGGGGCGCCTGGCGTGCCCGGCTCGGCTGCGGGCCAGCATCATTAAAATCAAAGTTTTCTGCCTCTGCTCTTTGAACCATTGACGTGTTGAAAGAAAGAGGGCACGTCTCATGAGCCGCCTTTGTCCGGACTTGCAGGGAGTTACCGGAGTGCAGCGCTGATGAAAACGCTGGTGTAAGCTGTTTGGCCAACGTCAGCACACGGGGTGGCCAAGGATGGTATCGCTCGTGTCCTGCAGCGGTACCGTCCCTCGGAGCCACGGACCCCTTCCAGCTGATCCGCAGCACTAAGAACTAACCGTTCCCTAGGATAGCTCCCTTCTGCTTTGAACCTCCTCTGCTGGGTCGCTCCGTGATCAGGCCACGTATGACTGTTTCATTGTGTTTCCAGCATAATTGTTGAAGGTTGAATATTGGCACGTATCGAGAATGCGTTGACGTGTACCAGGAAGGAGGAAGGCAGAGTTAGCTGGTGGATGGATGTTTGGAAGGGAGAGCTCCACTCCGGGAGGTGAAGCGGTGGGCACTGCCTGATCCTTTCTGTAAGGGTGAAAACTGGGTACTTGGGTTCAGAAGTTTTTAATCATCTTAACTGATGGTGAAGTAAGTACTGAAACATTTCTCATGTTCTGCAAAGCAAATCCATGTCAGGAAGTAAATATAGAAGTAATGGCTTGACTTTTGTCACCAAGCACTTAAGCAGCCTGCTAACGATTTGAAAAGGCATCAACAGAAGATGTCTGAAAGAAAAATGGCAATATCCAATTTATTTTCAAATTTCATCTGCTTCACTAGAATTAAATCTGAAAAATGAAGACAAATACTAATGCGTAAGAAGAACGGTAATGACTCACTGCCTTAGTTAAGGAGGGTGACTTTGTTTTGCACGTGCTACTTACTGCTCCTTTTGGCTGAAATGCGTTGGCATACGGTTAGGCCAGAGGGTCTCTGCTAGGAGCTGATTAGCACAGGACAGACAGCCCTTCCGAGCCATCCAGCACTGCTTCTTGGGCTGAATCCTAATGAAGATGGATTGTGGTTAATCCCTGTTCCTTGGTAATAGTGATCATTTAAATGCTGAGTTTAAGACCTGTGAAAAGTAGAGCTTTAATTTTCTTGTAAAGACTGGAAAAGATTTGAAATCCCAAGCACAAATACAGGCTGGG
>NW_010111936.1:0-325 GCF_000699245.1 Pterocles gutturalis
CCATGATGTCCCCATGTCCCCTCCATCACTGTGTCACCATGTCACCCTATCCCCATGTCCCCCATCACTGTGTCCCCACGATGTCCCCATGTCCCCTTCATCACCAACCATGTCCCCCTCATTGTGTCCCTTTGTCACCTCTGTGTCCCCATGTCCCTTCCACGTCCTCCTCACTATGTCCCCGTGTCCCCTTGTGTCCCCATGTCCCCACGATGTCCCCATGTCCCCTCCATCACCACCCGTGTCCCCATGTCCCCTCTGTCCCCATGTTCCCCTCATTGTGTCTCCATGTCCCCACGATGTCCCCATGTCCCCTCCACGTCTT
>NW_010111937.1:0-1370 GCF_000699245.1 Pterocles gutturalis
TAATATTTATGTTAATAAAATATTTTTAGAGCCTAAGACAAAAAAAACTGTAAACATCAGGAAACAGATGTTTTATAACTAGCTACAGGACAGCACAAATATATAAAAATAAACAAGCTCCTTTTAGTCTTACTTGTATTTCAGTCTTAGCAGAAGCCCAGACTTTTACAGTCTTTTTTAAGGGCTGTTTCTCTGAGTTTTTAAGCTGGATGCTGGCTTGGTTTTTTGTCTTTGAAACATTTGTTTAGTAATTGTTTCATGAAGCACCAGCATGTGAACACCAGAGCCCCAGCAGCTCACGTGTGTCAGCGCTGGGAGTGACTGATGTCCCTCAGCAGCAACACAGCCACCGGCACCGCCCGCCACGGCTCGCGTCTCTCCTCATCTCCTGTGCACATTTGCACACATACAAACACACCTGAGACTCAGTTTATTTTACCTATACCCTCAGCTTTCTCTGAACATTTTGCTCAGTTGGTAGAAACCATATAACCTGTTTCCTCTCCAGTATTTGAACATGAAAAAATCAAAACAAAAGGCAAAGCACCTCCCTTGGCCTGGCGTTTGTAGTTTCTTTGAATTTTGGCTCCGTGCTGTTGTCACAGGAACTCTAACCCCTGCACAGCTACGGACACAGAAGTTTCCTCCATTAAAATAAAAGGAAGGAAGAGAGAGCTGTCCCAGAAAGCAAGTGCAAGCCACGTGTTTGGCCGTGGCTCGGAAAGGCGTGCTGTCTCCCGGGAGCCCTGAGGACCAGACCCGCTCGTCACCCACCGCGCTACCCTGGAGCTCAGCTTCTAACAGCTCCTCCGTCCCCTCCTCAACAGGATTTACTCTGCCCCGGGAACACGGTCAGATTTCACCTGTGTACGGTGGGGAAACCCTCCCACGGGCAATTCCCGAGCCTCCTCCGGGCTGTCCCGGTGTGGAGACACACACACACGCCTTTCCCGACCCCGGGGAGGGCTCGTGCTGCCAGGAACAACCACGGCAGAGCCCGACAGCACGGCACGTCGGGGCTGAGAGGGAGGTTTTAGCCCAGCACAGAGGAGCTGTGCGGGGGCAGAGACACCAAGAGCGGGGAGCGACCCAGCCGATGAGAAGGAGAGCGGAGCTGTGCCAGTCCGTGCCGGTGCCGCCGCCGGTGACAGACCAGCGCCCCAAAGCCCAGGGGGGCAGAGCAGAGCACTGCTGCTGGTGTGCTCCTAACAAAGCACGGGGAATCGTGTACCCAAAAGCAGTTGCTTCAGGAACACAAGAGACAGACAGACCGAGCTTTGTCCTGACCACTTAAGAAGCAAGCCGCTTCTTCCTCAGCTGTAATCTTGTCTAGGAATGATGAGGGTGTCTTGGTGTCAGGACCACCACCA
>NW_010111938.1:0-502 GCF_000699245.1 Pterocles gutturalis
GGGATGCGGCTCCGGCTTCTCTGGGTGCAGTCGTGGCTTTGCAGCCTGTGCGGAGCTGTGCTCGGGCACCGGATCGGTGCTTTGCCTTTTGACCCAAGGAGTTTGCACGAGGGCTTGGGGTTTGCACGAGGGTTTGGGGTTTGCACAAGGGGTTGGGGTTTGCACGAGGGTCGGGGTTTGCACAAGGGTTTGGGGTTTGCACGAGGGTCAGAGTTTGCACAAGAGGTTGAGGTTTGCACTCTGGCTTGGTTTGCACGAGGGCTCGGAGTTTGCACGAGGGGTCAGAGTTTGCACGAGTGGTTGGGGTTTGCAGGAGGGCTGAAGGTTTGCACGCTAGCTCAGGGTTTGCACAAGGGCTCGGGGTTTGCACGGGGGGTTGGGCTTTGCCCAGACAGTTGGGGTTTGCACAAAGGTCAGGGTTTGCACAAGGGTCGGAGTTTGCACAAGGGGCAGAGTTTGCACAAGGGTCGGGGTTTGCACGAGGGCTCGGGGCTTGCACGAG
>NW_010111939.1:0-20171 GCF_000699245.1 Pterocles gutturalis
CCGGGTGCCGGCCTTGATGGGGGCTCGCGGCCGGGAAGGAAGCCCCGGGAGCGCGGAGCTGCGGGTTGGGTTCGCTGCTGGGCCAAGGGGTTTAACCAGGGACAAGTTACACCGCTGCATTTGTAACCGCGGCACCCAGTCAGCCCGGCAAGCCCGCCCCCTCCCCCGCCTTGTCCTTTGTTCATTTGTATTGTTCTTTCAGCTAGTGCACTGTCTTGTGTGTTGTATGATTATAGATCATAAATAAACCAGCTTAATGAGGTTACCGTTTGCAGTATAACAATGTTACCTCTATTGTGTTTGGTGTTTGCTGTTAAGTAAAAAGTATATAATACTAGAAATACATAAAACGTGCATTTGTTGAAGTGTTGACCTGCAAACAGTTTTTCTGACAAAATATTTTCAGTTTATTTGGAAGCCCTACATAGAATGACCTGCTTGATCAGCATCCTGATCCTGAAAATCAGAACTGACAAGCTGTTTATTTGCTGTGCAATAAAAGTACATTGAGGGTGGAACCTTCAAATCAGTCGGATGGAAAATTGCTTTGCCAGGATAAAAGGTCCTTCCACCACACACACACACAGTTGGAGTTGCAGTAGCTTCAGTTAAATCTCACCTTCAAGGTAACTAAAAAATTAAACTTTGTTTTGGTATAAATGGGCTAAAACTGCCATTAACTTACTAAAGGTTGGAGTTGCTTCTCAAAGGTGGTGCAGTTAATGCTTATACAAATCAGAGAACTTCTGCAAACTACTTGCATGGCCAGTAATGTGCAGTACTAAGCAAAAAGTCAGTAATGGAAAGGGCAAGAGTCAGTTTTGGAGATGCAGCCATCACAGTATTCAGATAATCACAACAGAGAATCCAGATCATAAGTAAAGTTAGTTTATATTCACATTACTAGCTAGACAACAGAACAGATTATATGCATGACTTTTTTTTGCAGTTAGTGTTAACAGGACATAGCAGGAGAAACAACTGCTAATAAGTGAAACAAGGGCATGGTGGATCGTAGCAATTGGATAAACTCTTGTTTTTAATTAGCAGAAGTAAGCGTAGCTACATATTGTCTGAAAGAGATAAAAATATTTGTTAGCTCTCTAAGAAATGCTTTCAACAATTCCTTCACATAATGTGGATATGTAGTAAATAAGTACACATTCAAAACTGTATTTACTTGTTTCTGTTTATTGCTTTTTGACTAGAAACATTGACTGAATTATATATACACTAATAATAAACTTAACATTAGTTAAGGCTCAGTATTTCCATCACAGTAAAAACAATCAAGCCCCATCCAAAAACAATCAAGAAAGACCCCAGCCCTTTTCTCACAACTCAGCTGAACACTAGGTAATAAAGAGATATAATTGTGAAAGATAAACCACTTAACATGTCAAATTAATGTATCTATCTGATTAGAGTGAAATATTTTGCAGTCTACTTAGAAAAATTTAAAATGTGCCACAAGACAACAGGTTGATTTATCATGCTGTAGTAACACCTTCATAATCTGGACAGATTCGAACTGTGCTTGCAGCATGGAAAAATGCCGTTCTTTTATACCTATAGCCACACGTGCTATACACAGCATCTTGCCTAGACAATAGCAGAAAGCAAAAATTCCTAAGTACATCTAATAATCTAAGGCAATATTTTCAAACATGACTGGCTGAAGTCCATCACTAAAACAAAACTAACCTTACTTTCAGTACTGCCACTTTTCATGTAGGAGAGAGTTACAGTTAGAAGTGTTAATCTCATTTAAATGGGGACATTCTGGTCCCTGCCTTTCGAGTTTGTGCAGTTGTTAAGCATACGCTTCTTAGCGACAACTGTCCTCTTACAAGAAAGATTTGCTTTTCATCCTGAATGCATTACCAACAACAGTATAGCAGTAAACTCAAGGATATGTGTAGTCCTTGTTCTGAAGTAGATATGGAATCCAGATGAATAATTGTGAAAGGATGTGAGTGATTAGTACAAATAATATATTGGTCCATCTGGCTTACCTAGAGGATGCTGAGTTTGGTCCTCTGTTTTTTTCCATTGTACTAGTACAAAAATAAATATCACACTTTGAGTTGCCAAGTGGAATTTTTTAGAAGCCCAACAACCAAAAAAAGAAAGTCAATTGAGCAATTATCTTAATTTCATAAACAAAGAAGAAAAAAAGAAAAGCAGGTACTTTCATGTTGATTCTTGGGAACAATTTTATCTTTAGGTACTGATTTTGATATCAAACATGGCTTCTATACAATGTTTTTAGATAAAAAGTGTACAGAAGCAAGTCATTATCAATACCAGGTGACAGTCTGGCAACTAAATTTTCTATCTCTATATTAAAATAAATTAATTAGTTTGTTATTGTTTCTGACCCAAGAAAGTGAAGTACAGTATTGTTGTAGGAAACCTAAGTTAGACAGGTGCAGTGCACTTCACAGTGCAATTTTTGAGAAAATACTGCTTGAAGTTACTACAAAAAAACTAAACTGATATAAATAATCTCTTCAATGTTAAAAGGCCTTTGAAGTGAAGTTCTTGCGTACTGTGTTAATGAAAATCTATCTTGGATTCACTGAAACTATGTAAGCATAACACCTAATGACTTAATAATGAGCAATAAGAACGAAGGAACTTACTCATTTATCCATGGTTGATACTTAACAAGACCATGAACAAAGAAATCTAATCCAGTTGCTTCAGTAGCAACAGCTATTAGAAATGCAGTGAAGAGTATCTATGTCTCACTGACACTAGACTTTTTGTCCATTTCAATGGAATTTAGAGCAATAAAACTGACACCAGCTCCAACACTTGAGCGTCTCAAAGATAATTCAGAGGGAGGAATTTGACGTAGCTCTCGGCGAGGTAGTTTTACTGGAGTTACTTTTTGAAACTGTGTTACAGTTTCTCTTCTCTGGACAACAGAAGGCAGCTGAGGATGAGATTTTGAAGGCTGAGCTTCTTCTGTTCCCATTTTGTCATCACTAGTGCTTGACAAACATTCCTTGTTGCACCCAAATTCTGAACCATCTTCTCCAAACTTGTATGAATTCTGCTGTGTTCTTAAAATACTTGTTCTGTCTGTTTCTTTTATTTTCCCTGGCCTACTGTTGGTTTCAGGGTTAACTGTTGACTTGAATTCTTCAGAATTAACTTCTGCTTCATCTTGATTGGATGCCTTGTCACCAGCACTGTGATCTAAAATGAAATTTATGAGGAGATAGATAGGTAAAAGTTACAACTCTTCTGAGTGCCTGCCATCAAGAAATACGAGTTAGTCAATATGGTTTTACAGCATCACATTTGTAGTGTGAACATAGTAAAAAATTATCAGCACCTCACATTTTATCCTTTCTGTTAATAAGTTTGTCACATACAAAAACGTCAAGAGGTATTAGCTGTTACTTTCCTCCAACACGGTGCTGGTAATACAAGCCTCGCCATTCTAACTTGTAATCTAACCTAGTAAGCAGTCTTAAAACAACTGAACCATGACAGTCAAATATGAAATTATTCATATATTCAAAACCAGCCAGCAATTACACTAGGACAACACACAAAACACATTCTGTAAATTTGACTGTAATGTACACACAGAGCTTTTATTCTTTTTAAAGCTCAGCAACAAATTATGAAGTGTTGTTACATTGTATTGCAGCATGCCTCCAAAGGTATTAAAAAGAAAAATAACTAAACACAGAGTATTTCTTATAAAACTTAGGAATATATGTATTTGAAAAGCTGGAAATTCACAGGGATCTTCTCCCTTCTTGCTACCATCGGGCTAGGATGGGCATTTCCCCACACAGACACATGTCCAGAATTACATGCTGCTTTGCATACTAGACAGAGAATAGTCTTTCCCACACTCATTTATAATCCTCTAGAATGTTCATGTTCACAGGTTGACAGTGTACTTTATAGGAATGAATGTGTTGGCTCATCTTCTTGCCTAGAGGGCAAGGGCAAGGCCTTAATTCACTCTAGGAGCAGCAGGCACACGACCAGCATGTATGTGTTAGGAAGGCATGGCACTGCCCAAGTGGAAAGAAACAGAAGCATCTGGTGGGAGGAAAAATCAGTAATGCTGAGCTTTAAGAAGTAGCACACGGCCAAGAAGGCTGTATTGTGCTTGTCAGGTATTGGTGATGGCATCAAGAGTTGAGAGACAACCAAAATAGTGACAGAAATGGAATCTTCTTTTCTCCTCCACCTGAATAACTCTATTGTAGGTTTGGATTCTAGGACGTGGAACAATCGAAAACTTACAGCAGCAGTTGATTGTTGGTTTGGTGGTTTTTGTGTGGGTTTTTTTGTTTGTTTTGGTTTTGTTTCAAAGCACAGAATCCCATTAGAAATCTTTTTTTTTTTCTTCATACAAGTGTATAAATCCTTTCTTTTAGCCTTAGTAAGCAACTAACTAAAGTAAGTTAATAACTGAAAGTACAGACTTCTTCACTGACAATCTCCCAGTAAACAACGTTTACGAAATCAAGTGCTGGGAGCAGCCTATCTAAAAGCCTGGCATATGACAAAACAGTTACAACATCATTCAGACCCTTTCAGATAGTAAAATTCCTTTTTCTTAACCACAACAGTTTGAGCTTGTGGATGCTGAAATTACATTAAAATCCAGAGAAAACAGATGAATAATTTAAACCACTGGTATACTACTGCTACAGGTACAAACCAATGTTGTCCCTACTTTGAAACTGGGAGAGAGGTGTATGTCTATCGGATATACTTCTGTGTGTTCACCACCCTTCAAATGGTCTACTGACAAGTGCTTACATATTTTAAGACAATATACTTACATTTAGTGGATGCCAATAATTGACGGGATGACTCTCCAAAGAGGCCTTTCAGTTTCTTTTTCAGCTCTCTGCTGGTTTTCTTATAGAAAAATAAGTCTTTCTCCAGTTGCTGGACTTTTATTTCATACGCTTTCAAGGTTTCTGCAATACCTTCACTATCTTGTTCTAGGACAAGTAAAACTAGTTTAAGAACCAAGTATCTCTGTGCCAAAAATCAAGATGCCCAACTAGACAGAATATGTCTTGTATCTTGCTGACACTTTGCTTGCAGTGTGTAAATTTTAATTAGTAAAAAAGGCCAACCCCGCTAGTCAGTTTGAATGGAGTATTTAGAAGATCAAGATCACCAGGACCAGTATCTTTCAACTTCCCAACATCAGCAAATTCAATATGAAAATACAACAGTTCTGATACTGCTTTAAAAAATATTCAATTTTCTGTTCATACAGACACTATGTGTCTGTTCCTCAGCATCCTGCACAACATCAGAATTAGTGACAGCCAAAATACATCTCTGAACCTTATTCTTTTTTTTTTTTTTTTTTTCAGTTGGAATACAGTATTTCTCAGTAGTGGCTGAAGATAATACTTGCTGTACAATCCCCCCCCACAAGAAGCAAATACCTTTGAAATGATGCAGTATGAACTGCAGTTTCTTCTCATGTTCTTTTTGTTGTAGGGTTAGGTGCCTGTCACACTGCAACTTGACAAGTTCAAGTGCTGATTCTAATTCACGTATTATGTTTTCCTGGTCTATGACCTTCATTTTCTGTTCTTCAATCTCCAGTTGTAATTTACATTCAGACTCACGTAGGCCAACAATCTAAGAAATAAATAAACTTCTTTTGATTTATCAAACCGTTTTAGTAAAAGCTTTTACCCTTCTGCTTAACAGATTAAAGCATACAAAAGCAATCGTCTCTACAAGCCGTAAGCTTATCTTGGAAACAGACTTGCCTGCTGCTACAAACTCATATTTGAGAAATGAGCTCTGCACATTGATCACATGGACTAGTGGATTTTTCAAACCCTGTGCAAAATTTAAACTGAAAATAACAGTGTTTTCCTGATTTTGGAAAACTTCCAGCTTGCATCCCACAGACAACTTGTTCATAAAATCACTCAAGGTTCACCCAAGTTCACAAAGACAGATCATGTCCTAATGCATTTAATTTTTATGTTTGCAAATGTCAGTCTGATTCTTCAGTATGTGGCTGTACACACTGCACGCAGTGTATGCAAAAATAGTTTATACTGGATTTAGAATAAAAAATAGGAATACTATCCTGAGCTTTATGAAGCCTGCAGTGGGGAAGAATTTCAATATGACAGCACTATTTAAATACGTTGCTGTTCCAAATTTAGCAACACAGGGCACTGGAAAGGAGCAAGGAAATTTGCAGATTTGCAGCACCTTTGAAGCTAATGACCCCAAAACAAGATATACAAAGTTAATACACAAGTATCCTATTTAGGTTAATGTAAAAATTAAAACCATCTTACTTAATAGCAGATCTATGTAACCTTAAGAGATTTTCACCAAAAGCCAGTTACATTTATTTTTACTTCTTGACATTATTTCATTTAATTATCTAGAATAGTAACAGAAAGTAGGATAAAATATTATTCATTAGCCAAAACAAACCTTGTTGAAATATTTGAAGAGGATAGCTCTAAGCTCATCAGCAGACAGGGAAACTAGTTTTCCTATTACATTATTCTCACTCTGTGAAAGAATCTGTGAAGATGACCTAAGCAAGTGCTGGCGATTCTGAATATTTTCATTCTTGTAGTCAATAGCAGCCTCCAGCGCTTCAATTCCTTCTTCCAGCTGGAAAAGGACATGTTCTTCCTACAGGGAAACACAAGTGAGATCTTTAAAGTGTAGAATTAGTCTTTCTATACATAAGACATCTTTAACTTCATTCTCAAGAGAGAAGCTAAACTTAAGGGCAAGATGAACTAGTAGTAGTACAGAGAACGGAATAGGAAAAATAACAGGTAGAATACAAATATAGAACACATGTCTTTTTCTGCCATAGTACCCCTTCCATGATACAGGGGTCAATCAAAAGGTTCACCACAAAAACAGAAGTCATGTTTCCCTTTCTATCCTTCCCTCATTCTCCCTGCAGTTTGACTTCTGCTATTATTTTTTTGGTTGTGCTATTTCCTGTTGGATTAATGAATGAATCAGGTCAGCAAGGAGTTTGGTGACCATAACTTGTATACGGAAGTTGAAGAAATGCATGGCCTGAAGCACTGCAGAGAATTTTGAGGACTGAGGCAAGTAGGGTTCTTCCTGGCACATTATCACCTCAGCCACATGCCCATACTGCTTCTCAAGTCCTAAATACAATCTGTGCATTTTATGTTAATTTATTATATCTTCAGCATAATTATACTGATCAATTCAAGCATGGACCATCCAGGTAGTATGACTTATTTCTGCTGTAAAAATATGGAGGCCTGCAGATGAAGTTTTCTTTTTTACAAAATCCTATTAAAAAAATCAAGGGGCATAACTATGTGATTACATTGCCTTGATTTATGTCCTGATGTTAAAATAGCTGCCTATGAAAAACTGATGAATTTCTATTTTCCTTATTTCTGATTATATGATCCTTAGGCCAGTGGAATTTGTCAAGGCACTAGCTGAAACTTTGTTCCCTGGTATATAAGCAGTGCTATCGTAAGAGTATTTTAACATTGCTATTTACGAAAGTATCCAACCTCAGCTTCTAGGTTCTAGCTTATCTAATACTTGGAGACATTTTAGGTTGTGATTGGAACACTCTATTATACAACACTACCTAAAACCTATATTTATCTCAGAGGTCCTTACTTACTTCAGTTGACAACACTTTGCCATCTTTCAGTTTTTCATCCACACTATTTCTTCTTCTGAGCAGCTGATCCCTTTCCGTTTGAAGAACCTGAATTTTTTCCAAAATAGCTGTCTTATCTTCAGTGGTGCTGCCCTGCAGCTGCATACCTTTATCACACAGTTCCTGATCCAGCATACTTAAGCGAGTAGATAATTTCATACTATCTTTGTTTAAAGCCTAAAAAAACCACAGCAATCATAGATATAAAACTGAGATACTCCTTCCAATAAGAAAAATGTAGGTGAGACCACCATATTCTGCAGTGAAAGACTTGCCTGCTTCTTGCAATGAGACCCCATTTATTTTGAGTAAACAGCTACCATAAAGTTTACTCTTTATTCAAAAGATGAAAGAAAACAAAAACACTCAACGGGCAGTTTTCTACATACTAAAAATTAAAGAGGCTAGTCATTATGAGTGACAATGATACTTCAATTTCTATTCATTTTTGCTACTGAAAAATAAATAATGCAAAATGTTTCCCTGTCATGTCCTCTAGTTTGCAAAAGAACTGAGTCACTTTTAGATATCATATTATTTAATGCTATGCAATAACAGAACTCCACAGTTCAGATGTTTTTGGTTTGTTTTGTTGTTGGAATTTTGGGGAGAAAAAGCGAATACAAACTATTATTCTGTGTTATTCACATTTTAAATGTTGATTTGCTCAAGCCACACAATAACTTCATGCAGTGGTAGAGATACAGGTCACATGCCTTCAGCCTCTTCTGCTACCTATCTGCCTCCCCCCCACCCCTTCTTCCAGTCAGCACTATAACTGTGGTGTGATTCATGTTTTTTCTGAAATCACCTGGCTAGATCTCAGTTTCTTGATTTCCAGGTGGCTTTTCTCTTGCAATAATGCTTCTTTTTTGGCTACAATGGCTTCTCTTTTCTTCAAATCTTCTTCTAATTCTGCTAACTGTTGGTGCTGTTGAAGAATTCTTTCCATTTCTTCATCCAGCCATTTCTTTTGCTCTTCTAATTTCTAAAGTTTAAACAGAGATCCAGAGAGCATTAACCAGGACTTTTTTGGTCAGAATTTTATAATTATATTTTTCCTTTTTTATAATAACTGATAAAACTATAGAAGAAATTGACATTCCTAATGTTAACATTAATTCTGCAACAGAATGTTGACTCAGAACAATACAGAATTTGGACTGATTGAAAAAGATACTCGGCAATGGGACCTTGCTACATCTTGTATAAACAAATTCATATCAGATGCCCTTAATGAAATGTATTCTTTTTCTAGGAACAGATATATAAATAGATGTCTTCTATATAATCACAGCAACTAGTTTTGGAAGGTACCACAAGAATTCAGCTAGCCCATTTTCATTGTATTATAGTTGCCCAAGATCAGCTATTTGTGGAAAAACATTAAGTGACAAGAAATTATGATGTTGCAAGAAAGAAAGACAGTAAATGAGAGCTCTGATCCTGCTAGCACAGTCCATTATAAACTTATTCTGAGGCCACAGTTTATCAGTGTATATATTCCTAGTAAGGCTAAAGAGTTTTCAAATTTCCTTATTTAAGGTTTCAGATTTCTTTTCACCTTTATAAAAACTTTGGGTAACTCATGAAACTCTCATGTTCCAATGTCCACATCTCAAAATAATATAGGTGTCACTGCTGCATAGGACACCTGCTTTTCTAAACCTGTTAAGAACAACTAAAACCATAGACCTCTGTCATTTATGTCAGAGGAAAAAATAAAAAAACAAACCAACCATGGAACACTTGTAACAGAGCTCATCAGGATCACCCTCAAACCTAACAGACAACGAAACCTGTTGAATTCTCAGGTCTCTGAATCAGCACCTTTGACAAACCATAGAAAGAAAAGACATTGGACCCTCTCCTTCATTCAAAAAGAGTACAAGAGCTGCTAGACTGTACTCTCAGTTTTTGCTACAGCAAAAAAAAAGAAGAGAAAACTATGATGGAATACTCTTCTTCCAAACACTTTACAAAGATGACTAGGGATGAAGAAAGAATTTTTTTTTTCAGGACCCACACAGACTCAGAATAGATTAGCTACCTGTAGCTTCTGTGAAGTTTCCACTGAGTAATTATTCTTCTTTTTAAATGCAGCAATCTCTTTATCCTTAAGTTTAAGAATCTTCTGTTGTTGCTCCATCTTTAGTTGAAGTTCCTATGAACAAACAAAAAGCCCCATTCTTCCTGCCTCAGTCGGTCTCTTTTTAAAACGCATTTAATGTCAGAGTCCACACAAACATATAACCTGAAATACTGACTCTAAATTTACATGTAAAATTGCAATTCAGAGCAAGGAAAACTCAAGATTTCTGTCAAAATGTTTATAGACAACTTCTTCAGTGCATTTGTCAATAAAGTAATTACTTAAAAACTATGGAAAGCCTGGTAGTATACTTTACTGTCTTTGGGGAAGCAGAGGCAAAACTGGCTTATCTCATTCTTTGTCATGGAGAAACAGGAAGAATCCTACTTTAATTTGCTGCTGGTCCCACTGAATCTCTGCTTCTAGTTGCTTCTTTTTTTTACTCTCCTCACACAGTCGCTTCTGCAGCTGGGTCTGCTGATGCTTCATCTGAGCCACACTCTGCTCAAGTTCTGTTGCTTGTCTCTCACTTTGGTTAGATAATGAAGCCAGATTCTTAGTCTCTTGCTGCTTCTTCTGTAAGGCCTGAATGTTCATGGCAAATTTCAGCTTAATAGCACGAAACATAAGAACTAAAATATGACTCAACATCATTCTTTATTTAATTGAATTCTTGGAGTGAGCAAGACTTACTAGCTTATTCCCAAACAATCATTTGTTATTTCTGTGGTTTCTGATCTATCTGGTAAAGTTGGCACAGGCAGAATTAATCTCAAGTAACATCAAAAAGTAAAGATACAGTTCATGCCTGGCAATACAATGCAAGTAGTAAAATCTAAATGAAATCACAGCTCTGGAAAATGTCCAGACACATAATGGTACCACAATGCTGGTCCTGAGCTCAAGGCAGTAAGCCAGTTACCTCCTTCTGTATGGTGCCTATCTGACCCACCATTCTAGGACCAAGAGGCACAGAGCACCGAAGCTGGCCCTACACAGAATTTAAACTGAGGTGTAGCAGAACTTAAAAGTAGAAGGTCAGTGACAAACAAATATGACTGTATTGGACCTGGTCTTGCAAACCATCACAGTGATTTGCTTAGACCTGGAATTTGTATAGTGTTTTCCTAAAACATCAATTTTATTTATGGCAGGTGATAAATTTGTAATAGTCTCCTTGTGTAGGTTCTTTTATGGTACTACATACAATAGCGTATGAGCATCTCATATCACCCACTTTCTTAGTTTCTTATGTACCAAGAAAATACTGTATGTATCTAACCACATATATGTTAAATAGCATTCTGAGTATAAAAGTATTAAGTTTCTCTCTAGCTACTTCAATCCAACCAGCTTCCAATATGTAAAACTGGTTGAGTTTCACAAGCAGAGTGTTAAAGTTCAAAGGTAATAGTGAGACAGAGATTTGCAAATCTTAATGGTCAAATCAGAAATACCTGCACTTTCAATTTAGCTGCATCCATCTTCTTCTGGAACTCTTTTTGTAACTTGGCTTTCTCAGGAATGTCTCTCAGCTCCTTATTCTCCAGCTCCTGAAGCCGCTTTTGTGTTTCAGCCAGTTCCATTTTGGCCTGCTCAGATTCTTGCTCCAGTTTAGTTATTTTCAAAGAATATTGCCTGCTTACAGACTGAGCATCCTTACCTTAAAGACATCATATCCAAATAGTTTAAAAACAGCAGGATAGTCATTTGAAATGTAATACTTAATTCTGTAGTTGAATCATTACTTACTTCTGGCTAAACTAATAATTTCTGAGACATTTTCCAATCCTAAAGGAACATACAGTTATTTTCTAATTCAGAAATAAAAGGAGTCTTAAATCTCAATTTTTCATGAGCCACCTGATGTCACCAAATAAAGTGCCATCTGAGTGTCAAATAAAGTACACTGCTTCTGCCTATTGTAGTTTTTGCCAAAATAGCTCTCCTGCACTTCATAAGTTTTGCTTTTTCTAGAAGAATATGCCATTTATTTATTACTCAACTTTCAGCTTAATAATCAGTAAACAACTTTGTATTGTGTTTCTATTCGCTGACTTGCCCTGTTTGGTCAATCTTTCCCAAAGTAGTATTTTTGGGGGCACAGAATCTTTCTCAGTGCCAAAAGACAACATCAAGAGAAAGTATGCATAGGAAAAGAGTGTAATTGAAGGGGTTGAGCAAAGAGATCCTTACTGTCATCATAAGACTATTTCTGGCAGGCATATATATACCAGGTCAGATGTGCAGGGAATGTAGGCTAACAGGGACACTGACCTTTTCCCTCATCCACTTCTGACTCCTGCTTCTCTACTGCAGTGCTGGGAATGCTTACGTTCCCAGTACACTGATGTATCTTCCCTCCTGTCCCAGACACCGTGTGACAAATACATGTCCACAAAGAGATCAGTAGCACTGCACATACATGAAAAATTACACTATCGATGGATAAACGCAATAATCAGCAAAGCACAAAAAAAATTTAAGAAATACATCTGCGTATCATAGCAGAGTAGGCTGTAATCAAGATTTACAGCCTTCAGTGCAATCATAGCAAGTAATTAATGGAAGTTATGAATCTTTAAGTTACTGAAAGTATTCTTGCATAAAATAATTACATAAAAACTAACACACGCAGGACTTCAGAAGTTTTGTGCCTTTTATTCTGTTTCTGAACCTCTTCATTCTAATTTTCCCTACAGTAGCCAGTTACCTGTTCTTACTAATTCCTTAATAAGTTCCTCCTTCATTTTGATATTAAATGCAAGTTCTCGCATTTTTTGCTCAGCCTCAGTGAGTCTCAATTCTGAATTCTTTAACTTCTGCATGTTAAAAACATGACTTTTCTGGAGGCTATCCATTTCTTCACCTTGAAAGAAAACAAAGCAATATGGAGATAAAAAAATCTGGAATACACTCTGTATCCAAAAGATAGTGCTCTGGAACATTATGTGTGAGGAGTTCTTCCATATGAAGTAAAAGAATCAAAAGGAAAGAATAGCACAGAGTCTTTTCCCTGACATGTGTCCTACAGGAAAAGAAAGAATGATACGCACTACCATTTCAATACTCAAAGTGGAAGGAAAAATATTCCCGAAACCATTTCAGTACATCTCTGATAAGATACTAGCACGTTTTCTTTCATTGAAGCAGTACTACAGATTTATATCTAAACAGCCTTTTGACGTGTGAAAAGCACTTACTAATTAGTAAGTATTACTTAAAGTCACTGACATCAGTTTCAGAAAAGGGAAGAAGAAGAGAATCTTGAAAGCCTACATTGAAGTCTAACAAAAAAATAATTGTATCAAATACACATATTTTGCTGGGAAAAATAATTACATGTGCTAAAGAAATTCTTGCATAATAAAATTTGCTCTCATGACTTCCATTTTACCTGTGGCTGTGTCAGTCTGTAGCACAGGTTTGTTAGATAAACCAGAGCTGTCTACTTGATACTTCATGTCACTTAGATCAGGAAGAAGGCACAGAGAAGCCTGTTTTCGTGTTCGAGTTCGGTTTATGTAATCCCTAAGGAAGAATGAAAAACATGCTACATTCCAAACACACAAGGATTTTTTTTCTTTAAGCTTCATTCAAAGTATGTGATCTTAGCAGAGAAGAATCCCAAACTCACATAAGCATTTGTACCTTATTTTGCATCTGCTCCCCACCTCCCATCGCCTGATCTTCATGATAGATTCTGTCCCCAAAACAAGGATTATGCAATCTTTATTAAATAAAAAACCCATGTTTATTAATCTTATTTTGTAATATGTCCAGTTGGTCCCATAAGTTTACCATAAGTAATATCACAAATGGTCGCATATTATGGCAGGATTAGCAGTAATAATACCTTTGCCATACATTTGTCTGTAGCAAAAAATAAAGAATAACAAAACAATTACTTAAATGATGTTTTCTTTTTGCTGCCCGTATTTTCTTCCTCTTCATCGCTCTGATCAGAGAGGTGGCAGTGAAGGACTTTATCCTGATCTTCTATGTTACTCAGTATCACCTGGCTGCGAGCACGGAATTCTGCCATTACCCGGGCCAGCGAGAAGGCTGGGGGGCTGGTATGCACCTGTCAAAAAGCACACCAAAAAAAAGTGATGGGTAAAACCACTTGCAACAATTTAGCAATTCTTTACTGGTATTTTTAAAATATTTCAATTTAAAAGTCTGTCATCACCTGAGTTTGTAAGCAAAATTACAGAGGTTTTCTATAGTAACTCTGAATATCTTCGTAACAAAAGGTTTTGCAAGAGCTTAGAACACTTATTCCAAATGTGACTCGTTATCCAACATATTCAGTATATATTGGTAAGAATACTAATTCATTTTTGACAATAATATTTTTGAATATTTGAACCCTCAAAAAACCCAGGAAAACACCAGAAAAGACTACAGCTCTAGCAATTGTAACTGACAATTTTAAGCCTGAACATTTTGGACAATTGTGACATAGCATATGTTGCAAGACGTTAAAAAGTCATTTTTCAGAGTCTTCAATGGGAAGCTAAACAGCATCTGAGAAAGCCACCATAATTTGTCATGTCAAGTCTAATAACTGAAATACAATCATTACAAAGTAAAGGGGAAAAAATGTAACATTTGGGTAGACCTTACCTTTCGGGTCTCTGTTACTGAAGGTGGGTGAAGGAAGTGTAGCAGACTCTTTGTGGGTAGGACACTGCATGGCCTTCTTGCAGATGCCACAACATCTGGCCCACCTCCACAAGCACTTGAGAAGTCCAAAGTTTTCACATCCATAAACTTCTCTAATTTTTCTTTTAGCTGATCAATAAGCATTTGCTGTTCCACCATTTTTGCATTCTCATGGGAAAATAAACCACAAAACAAAACTGTTGCTGACAATGAGCTCTGTATCATATTCACCATTTCTAAATTCCTTACAAAAGTCATGAATCTTGTAAATCACTCACTGGCCCTAAATTCTTCTGCAGCACACAGGCAAATTCTGCAACAAACTGAAAATTCTATGACATAGCATCAATCTAGCACACATACCTCAACTCCAATAAATTTTAGACACATTTTTGTCAAGAAAGACCTATCTCAAGTAAGTTACATTGGCTTATCTAGGCATTTAATGAGAAATAGATGACATGTATGAAGCCCATGCTTCCTTTATATGTGTGTTTGTGGAGAAACAAAATCAGAATTCAACAAAAATATTCAAATGAAACACATGGTCTGAGTCTAATTAATTTAACATGTATACAGGCTTCCTTCTCCTCTTTGAGCAGTTCCACTTTAAAGATTATTTGTATTAATAAACATAAACATGTACATGATCCCAGGATCCCTTGTACAGGCTACTTCTTTTTCTTCTACCCAGCCTCAACTTTGTTGGTAATGCTAGTTTGGCGAACTTACCCATATGCCTGTCCTACAGCAGTCTCTGTACATTGTTCAAAACTACTTATCTTATCTAAACTGATTCATCCATAAAGCTAAGATTATTTTCAACTCCCTTTATTTCTTTCAATTCTTTTCAATGTAACCTTAATATCTGGCCTAGTAACTACTTGAAAGTTGAAAAACAGCTAGTGATAGTCAACTGAAAGTATTCAGTGAAAGATATTTTGCATTCTTCTGCTTTGAATAATACATTTTTGTTCATTCTTTATAACTTGTTTTCTTAGACTGCAAGTTCCTTCCAAACACACATAGACAATGCCTGCAAATTGACAGTTTGTTGGAAGACAATGAATAATATTCCTGTGTCATAAGAAATAGAATATATATATGAATATTATATTTGTTATTACCTTGGGAGCAGCAAAGACCAACCAATCCACCCTGAAACTATTATTTAATCCTTTTAAGATCCCTGATAGCTTTGTACATACAACCCCACAGTACAATACCTGTTACATAAATACATGTGGATAAATATTTAACATACATCTAGTACCTGCTACTTTTAAAGTTCTTATTCAATCATGTATCACTCAATTACATATTCCTGTGAATACAACTTAAAATATTTGACAGAAGCACTTGCTTTTCATTATTCTACCTATTTTTAAGTAAATGTGGCATTTTAGTGGATTAAATACCAAAATGGTGCCTGAGAGCTCTCAAGCTTCTCCTCTGTCTCTGATACTGAAACAATCACAATCTTTCACCTACAGTGTGACTGCTTGTGTTCATTATCTCTACCTTGTATCCTCCAGAATTTATAAAATAATTATCTCAGTGTAATAGTTGACACTATGTTTTACAGGTTAAAAAAAAAAAAATCAATCTAGCCAGATGTGTAAAGAACGTGACAGAGGGAAGAAAAAGATTATGACTAGTATACTTACCTTTCATTCACTAACAACTCTTCACAAGCCATCAGCAAAGAAGAGGAAAAAGGAGAAAAAGTAGAATAAGGAGGAGAGTACTATCTAGCTGTGCTTATGCTTTTATCTCTTAAAAAGTTAGATAAGAATTTATCTAGCATCCATGTAACAGGCAACACTGGGAGAATATTAACTATTCTATTTACTGTCCCCTAGATCTTGAATTTTTTTACACTAAGAACCCATCATAACTTCATTAGGAAGCATAAGATCTAGAGAAGGAAGGAGGCAAGCAGTGTTTCCGCTGTGTCACTCAGTTTTCTCTAATATGAAATGCTCAGAAAATTAAGATGAAATTCTGTCTTATAAAGTCAAAAGGGAACAATACTCTAATTCTTAATAAAGCTATAACAAAATAAATTCCTATACAAACTTTCAATTAAAGCATTCTATAATGTCTTTTTGGTCTTTTTAGATTCTAAAGCATCCTGAAACTACTTAGCAATAATACACATCTGGGGAGAGGGGAGTGTGTCATGTTGTAGAAGCACGGAGAGGGTGAATGATTCACCTCATGTTATATAGGAAGGCTGTGGCACAGCTAGTCTGATATACAAATTTCAGGAATCACACTATTGTGCTTCACCCACTAGATGAACTCATTAAGTGATACAGCTCTAATTCAGACAAAATGCCCATAACATTGACAAGCAGTTATGTCCAAAAAACATCCTGAGAGATCTGTCTTGAAACAACGAACGCATTCATACAGTGGAAGGATGGTTCAATACAGATAAATGAAATGTGTACCAGAGGAAAAATACCTGTAATCTATGTGTTTCTTGAGCCTCCTTTAATGATTCCAGTTGTTCTTCATTTTCCTGTAGTAATGTCTTTATCTGATTCTGCAGTACCTGCAGTTCATGATCCTTCTGGCTAAATACTTCTTCATCCATTACTAGAGCCTGCTACATAATAGAAGAAAAGTTCAGCTGGGGAAAAGGGGACATTATTATTCTTACAGTTGGAAAATGCAAAAAAAAAACCATACCCCAAAACCTCATTTGCTATTAAAAGATGTGACCAGAACTGCCAAGTTTTGACATAGGTATGGCAAATTGTCTAAGTGGTTATCTGTGGTTTCTACCAGTTATTTCTTCACTTCTGCTTCATCTATCGACTTTCTTCTGACAAGTTTCTTTCTTCCAAAGGGAATAACATACTTATCACCAAAGGTACTTTATTGAAGTTGATATCTAAATCCAGTTATCACCAATAGAGTGCTGTGAGATGTAGCTACAAGATCTCAGCATCAGCCATAAGATTAATACACTTATCAAACGAAAAAATAAGGACAGATGTCCTCATTCTGCAATTTGGATAACATCCTAAAGATTAAAGAAACCATAAGAACACTTCTTCATATGTTCTTGTGGATAAATAATACAATATTGATTGGAGACTTCTAAATGTTGTTACTCTTCCAGAAAGCCTGTTTAAGACAAACAAGTCTTATTGTTCTAAAACTGGATACTTCTGTACAACTAGCTTACCTACATCTTTCTTCCAAGAAAATAGAAGTCTTAATAGCTTTTAAGAATGCACTCAAGAACCTGATGTCTCTTTATAGAACAGAACTTTTTCCAGTGCAAATGTTTCTACTAAACACAGTTTACAAGTATATCCTGTCCCCAACTAATGCTGTATAATTATGCAGAGTTGAGCCAAGTACAGAAAAAAATAATTTTGCACAGATGTTAGCATGGTGACAGAGCGAGCAGGATGAATATATTTACTCAGTTGTATTGGGTATAGGTGTCAAGGGTTTGGTGAGGGTTAATGCAGTGGTGGTGTCTGGGAGAAGAGACCAAGGTGTCCCCATGCTGGACACAGCCAGTTCCAGGCAACTCCAGCAGACCCACCGCAGAGTACAACTCAGCCCCTCAGCCACGATGGTGGGGCCTCTGTGATAATATATTTAAGAAAGGGCACAAAATACCAGACAGGCAGAAGAGGAGGGAATCAAAAGAGTGAGAAAGAGCATAGGAGGAGAAGGAGGAGGTGCTCCATGGTGGAGCAGCAGACACCCACACTGCACCCTAGGGATGACCTGCGCTGGAGCAGATTAATATTCCTGAAAGAACTGCTGCCCATGCAGAGCCCATGCCGAATCAGAGGAAAGGTGTGAGGAGGAAAGAGCAGCAGAGAGCAACTGCTACGTACTGACCATAAACCACTCTGCTATGTCCCTGCACCACTCAGCAGTGAGGGAGATTAGTATGGCATGAAGATAAGCCAAAACCAGCACACAAATGTACAGTTATTTTAAGTTACAAAATTAATTTTCATTTGAGGCTCTGTTTATTGTACACTAAGCTGCATTATTTTGGATGTTTTGTCATCCACAGTCAGCATTTTAACTCAGTACATCCAAAATATGCACTTCATAGATGTATATGGCAACGTTACCCCCAAAAATTATTTATTTGATCATATGTCAGTTCTGTGAGGAGACATTATCATGTTTGAGAATGCTGAGAACTCTTCTCCCCATAGGTTATTGTCTAGCACTATTATCTGCTGTCTGAGAGAGAGTTAATCAGAGCTACCAGCATGACAGGATCCTCATGGGATATCTGCATGCTAACAATCCCATACCTTGTTTTGAAGTTCTGACCTCAGCTACAAAACTGCAAAGCAGTATCATGCCACCAAAAAGCACAAAGTTGATATATAACACAAAACCAAGTGGTAGAAATGTGATTAGACACAAAAATCTGTAAATAGTTCAGAAACTCAGTTAGCTAAAGGCATGGTAATGAAAAGGAAATGCAGGAGTTCTTGGTGAGAACATTGCTGAAGAAATACAGGTTAGGAAGTTACTTAATGATAATGGATGAGATATTTGCAACTTCATAGTATTAGATAGATTAATTCACCACACATACAGTATTAGATAACATATAAGTTGCAAAACGTAGCCCATCTGTAAATACACTATCTGTGAAAATACATGCATTGTAGTTGAATCTGTCACACTTCTGACATACTAATTTATATGCAGGATTCAAAAACATTTCTGAATTTACAGGACAACTGAAAGTAGCTGTTGTGGGTTAATCCCAGTAGGCAGCTAAGCACACACAGCCACTTGCTCACTTTCCCCACCAACCCCAGTGGGACGGGGGGAAGAGGAAAGGAAGAATAAAAGCAAGAAAACTTGTGGGTCAAGATCGAAAGAAACAGTTCAGTTCAGTAGGTGAACATAAAGTGGAGGAAGAGAGAAAGACACGTAATACAAAGACAATTAATGCAAAACCAATCACTCACTGCCTCCCACAGGTAGATGATGCACAGCCAGCTCCTGAGCAAAGACTGCTAACATAACTAAGCCCTTCTTCTCTCCCTTTTTCCAAAAAAAAACAGCATGAAATCCCTCTTTGGATGGCTCGGGTTTTTTGCCTGGTTGTGCCTACCCCACCCTGGGGTGCACCTCCCAATCTATTCACTGAGGTGGCAGGGGGAGAAGCAGTGACAGCCTTGGTACTGTGCAAACACTGTTCACAAAGACCTAAAACACTGGTGTGTTATCAGCGTTGTGTTGGTCACAAATCTAAACCACAGCACCCTATGAGCTGCTATGAAGATGTTGTGGTTCTGTGTGGAGGGTTTTGTCTGGTAGCAGGGAGGGGCCACAGTGATGGCTCCTGTCAGTAGCTGCTAAAGGTTTCCCTGGACTCCAGCTCTGCTGGCAGCAAGGGAGGGGCTGCAGTGGTGGGCCCCGTGACTGCTAAGGGTTCCCCCCCACCCTCTGGCTCCAAGGTTTGGTAGCCGGGAGCAGGGTGGGGTGGGGAGTGGGGGAAGGAGTACCACCGATCTAGCCCCTGTGAGAAACTGCTGGAAGTTTCCCCAGCTTCAGGCTGGACCCACCCCAGGCCAGGGCTGAGCCAGTCAGTGCCTCTGTGAATGACATATTGAAGAGGGGGCACAGGAGACAGGGGTGGGCACTGGCCCCGGGCAGGGTCTGGCTCAGGCAGGCCGGTCCAGCCATCCA
>NW_010111940.1:0-8461 GCF_000699245.1 Pterocles gutturalis
CCCAAACCATTCTATGATTCTATGGTGTTCAAGATGATCTGCTCCATAATATTCACGACCACTGAGGTCAGACTGACAGCCTGTAGTTCCTTTGATCCTCCTTCTGGCTCCTCTTGTAGATGGGAGTCATTTTTGTTAACCTTCAGTCAACTGGGCCTTCCCTGGTTAGCCAGGACTGCTGGTAAATGATTCAAAGTGGCTTAGTGAGCACTTACACCAGCCCCTGCAATACCTTTGCTTAGATCCCATCTGGCTCCATAGACTTGTCTGTGTCTAAGTGGTGTATCAGGTCTGTAACCATTTTCCCTTGGATTATGGGGGCTTCATTCTGCTCCTCTTCCCTGTCTCCCTGCTCAGGGGGCTGGGTACCCCAAGAACAACTGGTCTTACTGTTAAAGAGTGAGGCAAAGAAGGCATTAAGTACATTAGATTTTCCCTCATCCTTTGTCACTGTGTTTCCACCCACATCCAATAAAGGACTGAGATTCTCCTTAGCCTTCCTTTCATTGCTAATGTATTTATAGAAACCTTTTTTTTTCATTGTCTTTTAGAGTAGTAGCCAGATGAAGTTCTAGTTGGGCTTTGGCCCTTCTGATTTTCTCCTTGCATAACCTCATGATGTCCTTGTAGTCCTGAGTTGCCTGCCCCTTTTTCCAAAGGTCATAAACTCTCTCTTTTTTTCTTGAGTTCCAGTTCCTTATTTGAAAGGTAGAAAAAAATAGTGGTGGAAATTAGAAGAATAAATGAATTCTTTGGTACCAATATACAAATCACTTAAATGAAGAAATTGAGAGTGTTGTCCTCGCCTCACCCTGTTGCAGCTCTTTCACTCAGAACAAAATATTAGTTCTACAAACTGCTGCAAGGTCTTTAGGTATTCCCTATTCCCATTTTCCTCTCTTTAACAAGTTGTTTTTTTTTTTTCCTTGAACATGAAAAAGCGTTATATACTTCTCTGAAAGGAAAAACAAACACTTGGCATTAGAGAGATTCTTTACGTTAATTTCTTGGCCCTTGTTAAATTAAAACCAGTAGGAAAATTTCACTACTCTGACCCACTTCACACCTGTTAAACTGTTGGCTCTTTGTCTAATATGATACTAAAACAAGGAGAAGTTAACCATCTATAAATTATGTATTGTACTGACAGAGATGATGTAAATTGTTCTTTGTAGAGAGGGATGGCAAGGTTTCTTCCCTACCTTGGTGCATCTCAACCTGGTTCTGCAGCTCTTGTTGCAGAGTTTTTTTTCCTAGGAAGGGAAAATTTTGGAGAAAATTCTAGTGTATTACATGCTTGTCATTGGCTGTCAGTTGCTTTGAGTAGGGACTGAAGGCCTTAGTCCAAATGTTAGAAGCCTCCAATGGGTCAGTGCTCAGCTATGCCACTAAAAACGTTATTGCTGTATCACCTCTGCTCTGTCGTGTGTAGCTAATGTGGTGGAGTTTTCTGTGTAACACTGCTTTTAGCTCTGGAATGATCTTGTGGAGAAGAGAGTACTATTCCTGAACCGGAGTACTTCCAAGGCATTTTACAAGGTGAAATTTTTTACTTATGGCAGAGAATGTAGTATGGTTTTCATAAAAAAATATCAGTTTATTGTCGTCTTGTGCTCTGCAACCTCACACCATGGCAGAAGCAGAGAATACGTTCCATTGTGAATACTGCTATACCAATCTGATTACTCTAGGTGGTGCTTGGATATTATCATGGGAAGGCTGAAATATCTCCAGTGAAGTGGAACAAACACTTTGAATTACATAATAGCAACCTGAAATTTTCACAGGGTATCTGCAATTTTCCTCAAATAGAATCATAGAATCATTAAGGTTGTAAAGGACCTCAAGGATCATCAAGTCCAACTGTCAACCCAACACCACCTAATTCTCTAACCATGTCCCTAAGCACCACATCTACACGTTTCTTGAACACCTCCAGGGGTGGACAACAAATCAACAAATTCCAACCAAGAAAGCTCACCATGCAAGTAAAACTACATGAGGGTTTGAAGGCACAGGCGGGTCAGCCCAAGAGGTTCGTTTTATCTGAGGCAGGTATTCCATGGTAATCCTTGGAACACATTGTGAATTAACGATGCAGCTGGTTAATTCACCAATTAGTAAAGAAGTAGTCCTATTTTTCTTTAGTCAGTCTAATGCTAACAGATACTGTGCAGAACAATAGTGCTGTGCAGAGATTCTGGTGCTAGTTCTACATTACTCAGCAGGCTGGAGAGGGTAAATTAGTTGGCACTAGCTATGTAGATAATGGAACTGCTTTCAGTATCCGTGGCAGTGTTATACCTGCAGTTCAAAAGGGTACAGAAGATAGGGCAAGAATATGTTTGTTTCCTGGATACATGTTCCTGAATATCTTATGCATGTAGCATGTGTTTTTAAATGATGTAGTAAAACAAGTTCAGAGTAACTGGCTGCAGTGGGGATGTGGCCAGGGTGTCTCTTTCATGTACTTTTTTTTTTTTTTTTTTAAATTTGTATGTAAGGTGGAGAGGAGTTTAAAAGGGTGACTGCAGTCTCAAATGAACCTTTGAATAAAAGCTCTTAAATGCCAGGAAAAATATTAGATAATGTTTCTTCAATATAGTCTTTCTTACTGAAGAGAGTGTTAAAAAAAGAGAAAGAAGAAAGGTCTGTAGTGCTTACAGAAATTCTTCTTTATCTTGCCCTCACCATTTTGAAGACTTAAAACCCGATATGAAGTGTAATCCAGAAAAATGCATCAAGAGGATTTGCTCATAAGCATACAGTACGTTGACATCAGCAAACTCTTATTATGACTGTCATGTTCCCTGTTCTAATCTTCTGGCGGCATTCAAGTTCAGTGCTTTCCGTTTTTGACTGAATTTTTTTAGTGAAATTTGGATGATTCCGCAATTCTGAAGTTGTCAGAATTTTTTTAGCAGGATGTTTTTAAAGGTTATTTTGCCCTAGTTAATAACAAGTAGGAGATCTGACTGCATTTTTGTATGGTTTACATCAAAAATACATTGCCCGTTTGGAAGCAGAGGAAATGGTAAATGAGAGCTATATTTACATACTTATCTTGCCTTTAAGTTAATCTTCTGTTACTAGTCTTGTGCCTTTCAGGTTGCTATAGAAACTGCCACAGCCTCCAACTGTGCTTCCTCTAAGACTTAATTGCATTCTGAGTTTCATACACTCTCTATTAGCTGCAACACTGGCAGACACAAGCACATTGCAGAATGGGTTGAATTAAGGGTTCAATATGATGTATGCATTTTTTAATGTTATGTTTCCATATCCCTTTTCAGATTTTCCTTTGCCAGCTGGTGAAACTTCTCTGTAACATGTAGTGATCCCACAGGGATGGATTCTCTCTGTTTGGTGCCACTATATTTGATGTTTTCCAGTCTTTGATGCCATCAGAGTAGCTGTAAGAGTCATTAGTCTTAGGGACTTCTTTTTTCTTTTGAGAAGCCAAACTATTAATGAACTACTGTCCTGGTTTCAGCTGAGACAGAGGTAACAACTGCCTTAGCTCTGCTGAAGTTTTTCTGAGCCTTCTTTGTGAAGTCAGACATAGAAACACACACCTGCTATCTCAATAGCTCTGCTAAGCTTGTGCTGACTCAGTGCTGTTTACCAAATGATTTTTGCTCAATCAGTGTGGGTCAAAGGCAGGTTTTTTTAGGTGGGAAATACCAATTCATCAAACTAGAAGCTGAGTGTGGTTGTATTCAAGGTTCTATAAGGCTTTTCTGGGAAGTATTTATTATATCCTTGATGGAATTTCTTGTCAAAACTGGACTGAGAATGTGTCTCATTCAGCTAGTGCAACCAAATTGCAGAGGTTTGCGTTCCCACTTGATTTTCGCCATGATGATGCTGTTGGTGCAAATACACTGTTCTTACAGGTGCCGTTCTGCCTTCAGTGGGAATGAATGTTGGGAACCCATGGTTAACATAACTTCTCATGTTCAATGGATGTGAGTTAAGAACTTTATAATAAAAAAGCAATCCCTACTGTTTTCTTCTTGCACAAAAAGAGGAGAGAAAATGTATCACAACAGAAGGAAGAGAACAAGCAGTGTATGTATTTCCATCTCCTGTTACGTCCTCTGTCTCAGTTCTGCTTTGCTTGTGCTTAGTGGGTAAGAGATGGGGAATAGGACAGACACCCGCTGTGCACTGTTGCTCTCGGACCTAGGATGTTTCCATAGTTGTGTTAATGCTGGCTCAAAGATGTATTTCTGTCCTTATTAGAAGCGTTAGAGACACCCCCCCAACTGGTGAATGGACAAATACTGATGCTGAGAAACAGGGTAAGGCAAGAATTTCACCAACATATCACTTTAAAATGTTCATATGCATTAAGTCATGCTTTCAAATACTGAACATCTGAAGACAACTTAAATATACACATTACAACTTTTAAACTTTTCAAATATCTTTTATAATCTGACCCTTTGTGCTTTTTTTTTTTTATGTGGTTCCCAGTTTTTTTCCCTTTTTGTCATTCTTCCTATGTGCTACGTTGCTTGAATTACGTATTAATTATGTTCTACAAAAATCTTTGCAATTAAGTCAAGTAAGCAAAGGTAGCTTTTCTGGCTCAGCCTTATTGTTAGTATCTCTCTGTGAACTTGTGTGGAAATTTTATTTCTTTCAACAAAAAAGATCAATTAGGAAAGGAAGAAATAATGACAATATTGTCAGGATTAATCTGAAAGAGAGTAGACAGTTTTGCAGCACTTCTTTTTCCCCCACTCGTTCTTTTTTTCCTTAGATCTTTTTTCATTAGATACCTATTTTACACTTGCCACGATGCAGTGCATTTCCTGTCTTGGAACTTAAATCTCTTTCACAGCATCTCAGCTTTCCTTTTTTAGCTGCTTTGTGAGCTTGCATGTTAAAGAGAGCTGGATTTCGCTGCCAGCTCAGGCTCAAGTTACATTTCCTGGATTGCCCTACAGAATGTCAACATTTATTCTAAAACTCTGTGTGCTGGAGAACTTCCTCAAATACTCTAAAAACACTTACTTTGGGATGGGATTCGTTTGGATTTGAATACAGAATAAGTATTGTTTGTTGGCTCCTTGTCATTCTTGAGAAGCCAGACAGTTGCCATGTCTCCAAGTTGTCTGTCTGCATGAGCTATTTACCAGGCAGTGATAGCACTTCATTTACAGAAAGTACTGCTTGCAAAGTCTCTGTAGGCATTCAGAACAAAGACCTTGCCTATCAACTGGACAGCCCAATGTGTGAGCATGTGGAGGTAACGTACAGTTGCTAGCAATGTTAGTAAATAGAAAAGCTCATTAAAAGTATGAGATGTGCCAACAGCAGGTGTTTTTACTCTACTGTAGAAGGTATTGCAAAAAGTTTTTTTGCAAAAGCTTTTTTTTTTTTCACAAGCCATAATTTCTTATGGTTTCTGTAGTTTACAGTGTTTTTAGACTGTTCCTGTAGCTGATGGTATGTTGATAGTACGCTGTTCGTATAGGCACATGGCATCTTCAGTGTACAGGTGGGTGAATGTTTAGGGTAACTCTGTGCCATATTAGCTCATGCAGTTCTGGTTAGGGAATGCAGCACTTTGTTACAGAGAAGCACTTACCACTGTACTCTCCTTGTCATGCCTTGCCAAAACCTGTCTTCAGGTACCTAGTGTTCATCCTTCCTTTCCTTCCCCATCCTGTAGGAGAAAACTGATTAACAACCAGCTCTGATATACTGCCCAGAGGTGGGTGAAAGAAAAGTCAGTATGCTTCTCCTTTACAGCTTTTGTGCTCTCCCTCTTGTTTGTTGGACCAGATGTAATGCTGCTTTGGGATGTTTGTGTTGGAAGCCTTGCTGTTTCTGGGAGCAGGGAAGATAAATCTTGCAAACTGCTGGCAGAAGTCAGGGAGGGAGATTTGAACCAGGTTACTTAGTGGACAGTGGAAATATTAAACCTTGTAATCGACTTTAAGCTTTGATTTATTCTCCTTCCCTTGTTCCTCAATATAAGCAAAGAAAAGGTGGAGTGAAACTTGACCATAAAGGGAGTTTTGGCTGAGCAGAGGTACTGCTGAAATGGCTTGTACATATCTCAGGCAAATATCCCCACTGAAGTAAGGAGAAGCACTGAGGATGTGGTGAACAGGTCGGGACAGGCTGTTCAGCCGATCTGCTTTTCAGCTCTGTATTATTTTTTTTTTGTTTTGTCTACTAAATACAGCTTTCCTATAGCACACACTGAGCAAGATGAAAGATAACACAGACAAAATGTGGGTGGAATGTAGGCTCTGTAGGGCTAAACTTTTAAAGTTCTGACATACAAGCCTAGTAATTACTTTTAACATTATTTTTGTCTCTTTACCTTACACCTGTGCCTCCAGAACCAATCCCCAGCAAAATGTCTATTTCTTGTCTTAACCCTACTCACTTCAGTGGCCACCTAGCAGAAGGGTTTCACCCATGCATTAACTAAATTGGTCATTTTCTGTGTCCTTGCATGGCATGCAATGGAAATGAGCATGGACTCTATTAATATTCTTGTGTAAATAAAATGAGTTTTATTCAATTCTTCAGCTAATGAAGCACTGTGGGAACAAGACAGTCAGAAGCTTGGGAATTACTCTACAAGGAAGAATCTCAGTGTTTCTTGGCAAAAGCTGCTTTATGCTGTAGGCTTGCTTGGTAAGAGCCAAGAGTAACAAGGTCTTATTCTGGACAGGAGTTTAGACAGGACTTTAAATAAATAGACACTGAATATTTCTGCCTGTCTTTGAAAGCTGACACACAGAAATCCCCAAGTTTATTTCAAAGAAGGCTTGATTTTTTTCTAGTTACAGAGAGATACTCAGTTTTGGGGAGGGGGTCTAATGAAAGAAAAGAGGAGTTGCAGTCCCAAGTGGGGACTTATGGAAGATTCTCTTTTCTTTATTCTCTTCCAAATATTGACAGAATTAATGTATTTTTTCTCAATTATTTGTCTGTCAGTTTCCTCAAAATAAAAAGATAAAACCGAAAGGTATAAGGTGATTGAGGTGACTTACTCAGCAATAATCAGATTTCTAGCATAAAATGCTGTCAATTTTTAATTAAAATAGCCATAAGAGCATCTGAATTGTCATACATGGTCATATATATACTACCTTTTTGGCAGTTGTTGAAGGCTGTAATGGAGGTATTAGATGACATTAGATTTACAATGTCATAACTTTTATAATGCCCTTTAGAATTTTTCTTGCATGCTTATATTGAATGAGTGTTTTAAGTGGGAACTTGTGGCTGGAAGGTCAATATCCGTGGTGCTATGTCATGTGCAGGTGAGCCCACACCCTCATGCATCCATCTGCCTAGTACTTCCCTGATGTAGACTGATGGATGAAGTGGGGGGCTGGCTTCCCCAACAGTTTCTTATCTGGACTGAACACCGATAGCTCTGTGAATGTGATACTAGCACTTCAGTTTCTGTCTGTTAAACTGAAACCAGCATATACACCATTTGATGCTGCTGCTTTGTCTCAGAAGGTGCTACTTCAAGAGTCTCTTCAGTTTCTTAAGAGTGCCTCTGATATTATTTCAGTGTAAAGAGAACATCATCAGAGATAAACATAAGGAAAAGATGAATGATTCTGTTTATTCTTGGGTTATTTTTGTTTGTTTTCCCTAGACTGGAAGATTAGTTAAGAAGAATTTCAGAATGTAATCTTGCATACTGAAAAGTGCTGCAAATCTGTCAAGAACTAATGCAAGAGAGGGCAGGACTCTCTGCCTTAAATCATTCTCCTTTGTGCATTATTCTTCTCCTTACTTCATGAAATCCTATCTTCAGCCCTCTCTGTCTTTCTGTTTTAATAAAATTATGAACTATGACTCTCAAACTCAATGGAAAAATGTGACCCAATGTAACTTTGCAGAGCAGAGGAAGCAGGAGCCTGTTTCTCTGGGCCTGTTTTCTAATTGCCAGTTCAGAATATGTTGTTACATTATCAGCAGAACTGTTAATAGCAGACCAAGGAATCATTACTTAATGCATTGACCCATACAATTAGTCTTCAAATACATCAGGATAGCTACTCAATCTTTTGTACTCAGTACCCATTGCAACAGTTGATATGCAATAAGGTAATCTGCTAAGACCTATATACAAATGCAGCAGTAAAAGAGATATCAATCTCCAGAACAAAACTGAAGGAAATTAGTACCATATGTGCAGCACCAGTGACAAAAATGAGCCACTTATTCCCAAGTCCAAAAGTAAATTTATAACTCTCTGTATGAACTGGTTTTCCTGGATCCAAACATAATAAAATGCAACCCATACTTTGTCAACTGCTCAGAATTGCACCTGGCTAGCTGAAAGACATTTCTGAGGTCTTGGAAAAGCCTACAGGAATCTGAAAAGGGTCAAAAAGCACAACGAATATTTAAACAATAAAACAAAAAGCAGTATTAAGAAATAATCTCACAGAATCACAGAATCACAGAA
>NW_010111941.1:0-596 GCF_000699245.1 Pterocles gutturalis
GATGATATAGGATTGCAAACATTACAGAGAGCAAGATGATCTTGATAAATTGAAGACATAGACATTAATCAATAAGTACAATATTATACAGAAAAGTACGAAGTATTGAATTTAGGTAGGAATAATCTGCTACACAGAGCACCAGGAACAACCAGTTAAATAGCACTGAATAAAATCTGGGTTTACAGCAAGACACGAACTAAATAAGAATCACCATTATCCATTTTTTTTTTTTTTTTTAAATAGGGTAGTATCTTAGTAGATCAGGATGATTTTATGCAAGCCACTTGAAACAATCCTTTTACTTTATTGAGCACTTTTAACATCCTGAGAAAAGACAAGTTAATCAAGTGGAAAAAATCTAGAGGAGAAATTAAGAATGATTGGAAGTCTAGAAAATAATCATTTGTTAATCTGAGGGAAGTACTGAAATCTGACATTAAGGACATGTTTATATATGCAGAAGGCAGCTGCAAAGAAAAAAATAAAAATCAGGTTTTTTTTAATCCACACAGGTTTAAGAAAAGTAGCAATGTTCATAAATTACAATAACGGAGAATAAATGTGTATATCTGTCTTGGTGTCAGGACCACCAC
>NW_010111942.1:0-1330 GCF_000699245.1 Pterocles gutturalis
GACCACAGCCCCCTCCCCGAGGCTGCGCTGCCGGGGCGGGCAGCAGGGCAGCATGCACCGCTGCCCGCCGCCCCCCTCCGGGGATGCTGGTCTCTGACGTCAGATGTTTCCTCGGTCTTTTGTTCAGTTAAAAATAGTTTCAGGCAGCAGCTTACCTGCCTTGGGTGGTGACGGCTGGCGGGCTGCGTCAGGGAAGCGTTTTCTGGCGGCGTCCGTCACCTCCGTCTCCCTGGGCTCGGTGATCTCCGCACCTACATTGATTATATCAGCGTGCGGGAAACGGGCTCGCAGTCTTCTAAAACCAGTATTTTGCTGCCTGAAACACATGAAAAGGGAAAGTTTCTTTGTGATCTAGCTGCAACAGAGCTATGTCATCAAAGCGAGATGTTTCTTACTGCCACCCATTGAGGTATATGTACTGTCAAATATTAGCATTACTCTAGTAGTCTTTATTTTTTATTTTTCCCTTTGCTTCTCATTCATGGCCGCTATTGTGTTGTACTTGCAATTGTGTATTAACGTAGTAAAATAATTGCTTTATCACTGATTTCTTGCAGCAGACATTTCTTCTTCTTGTCCCGATTCTACGGAGTTATTAAAAAGTAATGGGTGCCAAGACAATCAAGGAATATTTCATAGTTAAAGAGGAAAAATGGAACTGTCACCTTTTCCCACTATTTGTGGGCCAATTCACGTGCTCAAATTACCCACACTTTTCATCACACACACGCGTACATGGTGTTTGTGTATGGGGCTTATGTGCACACGTACACACACACCTATGCCACTGTTAGTTCCCCATTTCTTACAGAAATTAAAGAATAACTTAAAATCGAAGACAAGTGAATTGACAGGAAAATTTATCACTTTTTCCCACTTTAATTTCTTCCCATATGATAAGGAAATGCCGAGTCTCGAGCTAGGTGGGCAATTAACCACCCCATGCCCGGTGTCCTCGAACCATCATCCCGCTGTCTAGTTTATGGGGCTGAAGTTTTTCAACATCTCGGTAACCTTCTTTCATTATGGTGTGTGCGTGCGACACATAATCTCCCCCACGTGCAGATCTATCGGATCTATACAGCGCGCTTATAATTTTATAGTTTATCTTAGCCGAGCTGCTCCTGGGTGACAAATCTCCCCGTTGCAGGGAGCACCGTCCTCATTTCAGTGCTATTTCGTTCTCGGAGTGCGCACGGTAATTCTTCACAACGAAATTGCTTCCCCTCTGGTTCCTATATTTTAATTTAGTAAAGGACTGATTAGCTGTGGCTTTAAAAGGGCCAGGGCTGCGCTGGGCTCGCAGCGTCACCTCTCACCTCTCCGCAGC
>NW_010111943.1:0-20845 GCF_000699245.1 Pterocles gutturalis
AAAAAAAAAACACAAAAAAACCCCAAACACCAAAAAAGAAAAAAACTCCACACCTAAAAAACCCCCCAAAACCGAAAAACACCTCCCAAAACACGCCCCCCCCCCAAAAAAAAAAACCAACAACACAAAACCTAAACAGAAACAAAAATTCCCCAAACCACGACTGTATTTCCAGGCTAAAACAAAAGGAGGGTAACCATACAGCCAGGTCTTGGCTTCTGGTCCATCTGTTTGGCCAGACAGCTTGAGAACAAAGGAAGGATGGGGTGAAGTTTTTTTTTTAAACACCGGAGAGTGGTGTCTGTTATGTCAGATGTGGGCGGGCCAGTATAAATGCTTTTGTAAGCTTACCCCCAAGGCTGTAGTTGGGAGGTTCAGCTGCTTTGTTTAATGTGGTATAATAAGGACTAACGCAGGCTTCTAATACATGAGTGAAATCTCCACGCAGGTGTTGCATACTGCTTCATCTACAGTGTGCAACGACCTGCTCCACTGCAGTGTTGTAAAGCCACTGTGCGAACCCAGCACAGCCAATTATAAATAAATAAGCTGCGTGGCTCTCTGAAGAGAGTACAGCTACCCTGTCCTCCCTGCAAAACAAGTCCCAGACTACACTTCATGCACGACAAGCAGGCACAGGGAGTTCCCACGGGGACCTTGCAGATCACAAGGTGTGCTGCTGCAAGGCTCTGCATCTACAAGCTTTAGCTGAGCTGACATGCTGCAGAAACAAAATAGTGGAGATCCCTCTACTTTTTCCTACTCACTTTTTTTCAGTGATATCTAGTGCTTGTGCCAGCCCTGCCACTTCAAGGGCATTTTAAATGTCTCCTTCAGTCTTGCAGGAAGAGATCACTCCTCTTTACAGAGCGAAGATTTTCTGCCTACCTAAGGCAACACACTTCCACCATCCTGCAGTGGAGTTAAGCTGAGTTAGGGTTGCTGAAGGGCTGCCTTTCTGCACGTGAGATGAATTAAGAGAAGATTTAATAGGGTCATAAAGGTCTATCCCCATTTTAGAGACAGAAGCATGCATGCTCTGTGTACAAATAAGCATCATGTTCTGGCTTTGTCTGAGCACAGAATATATCACCACCTGCTCTTCAAAATCAGTTCCAGCACACACACAAGTGAGGACAGTTGTAAATTGAACAAAACATGCGGCAGTTTCCTAGAGATCAGCCCAGAGCTGTGTGTAATGACACCACGTGCTCTTCAGTTAAACTTCCCTTTCCAGAATGGCATCTCTCCTCACTGAACACCTAGTATTCATTTCCAAAGGTTATTCACCCTACCTAATTATTTCCATCTTCTTATTCTTCACAGCCCTTAGTTCATCTTTAATAAGGATTTTTAATCAAACTTGAAAGCTTATTCCTCCATGCTGTACAGTTCCCCCGTTTCCAATAACGTTATTGCAGCAGTGTTGCTTTGATCTTTTAACAGCCATTTTGCATACTGAGTATCAGCTTTGCCCTAATGGCACAGACATCTCTGAAAGCTCCAGGAGAATTCAGCAGGGAATCCTTACATTGATAAACCCAGTTTAGTATTCACATTAGCACTGAGGCAGCCGCAAGAAAAGGAGGAAAAGAAAAATTCTTACATTTTCCTCCTACCTGCTCCCTCTACACCTTTCACTAATAAATTTGTGCATGGACTTAATGCTCATGAAATTGGTAGACTAATGTTACCAATTAGACTCAAGCAGGGACTACAAGTGAGGCTCACTGCTCTGCAAACAAATCTTAGCCTGCCTTGCAGGAGACTGGCTTGTACCAGTGCCATGATTTTTGCAGGATATTTACTTGTCACGAATGATGACTTCCTGCTATGCAGAAATGTTCTGCTGAGTCTGGAATGGCACTGCCATCTGCTTTAGGTATAGTTAACCCTGCCTTGAAGATGAACCAGACAAAAATGTCCTGACCTGTGTACCAGGGATGGCTGATGGCCCACACAGCACAAAAGGAGAGCCGTAGGATTAATACATTTAAAAAAACTGCCACTCAGCAAAACATACGGCATATTAGCAAGCAACAAATTTGAAAGGGAGGAAGAAAAGACATAAAGGACAATTCCAAGTGTAGCCTGATTAGCTGGCAATAAACAAAAACCAGTGCACTAGCACAGCAAAGATGTCTTTTGAATTTTTCTTGGGTAGGTATGCTTTCCTTCAGTTACAAGAGGCTGAGAGAAACTAGTCAAAGTTCCTTTTCATGAACCTACCACCACACACATGCCACCAGTTCGTAAGAACTTTGCACATCATGGCCCACCCTGCAGGGATCTGCTCACACTTCCAGTGCTGCCCAGCCCCACGGAGGACATCAGCTCCTGGCACGCTCCCAGCTGCACCCTGCTGCACAAGGTCATGCCTCTGGCTTGGAAAATTCTGGGCTCAACCAATAGTCATGTTGCCTGTTCTTTTACTCCCACCCTGGAAAAAAAGTATTGACTGCACAGAATCTAAAATGCTGCAGGGGGAAAAAAAATCCTCCAAAATGAAATGCCTGTAGCATTCTGTGGGCAACCCCAGCCAACTCTAAAGGTATTGCCTGGCAACACATAGGGCCAAGGGCACAAGGGCAAATCCGATAGGAAGCGTTCACTGCCAGCAGCTGCCCATGACTGCAGCAGTGAAGAAGGGTACTGAACAGCGTCTAAAAAGCAGATAAAGAAATGGGACATAACAGGATATTGTAATCTAGAAAGAGAACGAGACTCTCCAAAAGCTCAAAGACTGATCCTGCACAGTGGCAACAGAAAAACTCCCTCCATCTCTGAGGTTCAGGATCAGAAATCAGTAACTAATACCTGGGAATCTTCCCCTAGCTGTCATTGCTCCTGTGGCTGCTTTATAGAAAGAGATGCCCACCTCAGGAGGGCTGAATTGCTCTCACATGGGCATTGCCCTCCACTGCCTTCAGAAGGCATCTTGGAGGAATACATCTGTAATGCAGGAATTGCTAATGGTCACCAAGGGTCTGTCCTTCCTGGGACTGAAGTCACTTCTCCCAGCTGGATGAACTGCTCTTCCTGCTTTTTTTCTGATTAAAGACAAGATGTAAGGAAAGGCCTGCCCTGAATGCACATGTCAGGTAAGAGCAATTGCTCCCTCCCTCCCTGTGACCTTCTGCAGCCTGCAGGCGCTTGGCTGGCCCCGCTTAGCCAAGGGGTTATACCTGAAATGGATTCGGTGACAGCAGACAGATCCCCTCGTCAAATCTGATTTACACTGCAACAAAGCCCATCGGTCATCAACATTATGATAGAGTAACAAAATATTCAACCTGAATTACCTTTTCAAGATGCTTAACGGGGTGGAAACAAGTCAGGATGTATGAAGCTTTCATTTCTCTTCTGGGCTCTGTCTCTGATTACACAGATATTGCCCAAAGGCCTTGGGAAATGTTTGAATAAACTACAGCATCATTTTTTTATGCTGAAATGCAAGAAGGCTTGAAAGCAGGTCAGGGATTACCATGTTCTCAGTGCCCAAGTTAGGATCCCTGATTTTCAGGGGCAGGATGCTGAATATTTCTTAAAAACCAGTCCCCTTTGAAATGTCCCAAGTTAAAAAGCCTAGCAACTGAAGCTCCCAAAAACTTTAAGTCACTTTGGAAAATTTAGGACCTCAATTTCCAAGTGCCAAGGTGATGGACATCTTTCATGATTAGGAGCAGCGGAGCTGAGGAGCGGAAGGGAGCTCAGTGGCAGAGCTGACAGCCGGAGAGCTGGAGATCTAATCTCCGGCTCCAAATTCAGCCAGCCCAGGCTGACAGGTAAACATTTCTGTAGGAGACACTGTGGCTTGCCCACCAGCCTGCCTTACCCATCACAAATCTTCTTGATTTTTTGTTTAAGCTGCTCTCCTTGATAGAAGATAATGAACACATTCTTCTTCACCTCTTCTCTCTGCAATGCAATTCAAGCAGAATTTAATGCACCCAGAGCAAAGAATCAGGTGCAGAAAAGGAGTCAGGGTTTGGCACCCTCTCCACTGGGTTGTTTTTTTCACCCAGCCCCAGTTTTCTGACAGCAATATTTTCCCTAAATTCTGCTTCAGGGAGGAGGCATGGGAAGCAGCTCTGGGTTGTGGGGGAAGGAGCAATATGGGGCATGGTGCAGAGAGGCAGGGGACAGGAGGTCCACTGGGGCACAGGGAGGACACCAAGAGGAATCAACACCCCCTGGCCAGCCCCAGGTGAGGAGAGACACAGCCCACCTCCCTCTAACACAGCCACCCTGCTAGGCTCACATCCGCCTTACCAGGCAGGACAAAGAAGCCACCTCAATACTGGCAAAAGTCAAAAAAACTTCTCCCATCCTCAGACTTCCCCACCTTTCTCTACAGGCTGCCTTCAGACACCCAGCTCTGGTGAGGCAGCCGGTGTTGTGGCATGGCCAGGGCACCAGTTTGGTTTCTGCAGGTCACAGGCATGCATGAGGAGCAGCGTGAAGCAAAAACACATCAGTACCTACCGTCACAGGGTCCTCCAGGGGGGTGTCCATTTCGGTGTACCTCAGGTAAATGTTTCCCCGGCAGGCTCGCCACAGTAAACGCTCAAAGGGTATCATCCTTTCCCTCTTTATTACCCCTGCTGTGAATCTGAGCAGAGATAAATTACAAGCGTTTCTAAGTCTTTAAGGACTCGTAACACACATGATTTTACAATCTCTTGCTTTTTAGTCCATGATAGCCAGGGCTCTGCTGCTGTTGTAGGCACTTCTAGAAAGACCGCCTTGCTCAAGCCTCAATCTACTAACTTCACCATGTTGTTCGTTCTTTAAAACATTGTAAGTCCTACCCAGATCAACAGAAAAAGGAGAAGAGACAATTCTGGCTAGAAATGGAGGAATAGAGAAATGCTTAAAGTCACATGAACAGCTTGTGCCTGAATGACAGAGGTGGCAGGTAGCAGTTTTGCAGTGGTGGTCCCTCTTTACTCCCTCCTGTTTTCCTTTTCCCAGAAAGCACCAGGCTGCACCGTTGAAGTGCGCTGTGACAGGCTGCTATACACCCACATGTGCTTTGCTCATACAAGAGTTGAACAGGACTTCAGCACTACCAGCATGAGCAGCTTAGAACACCAGTGTGGGAGAACCCCATCAGTGAGTTTAACCACACCTAGCTGATGTAAACACAAGGGAAAGCTGCTTGAGACTACATTGGCTACTGAATTACCATCAGCATTATGCTCAGTGGTGTTGCTGCTCCCCTAACTCTCAACTTCAGTGCCACTTTCTATTGCAGACAAAGCCCAGTGGAAGCAATCCCATGGCTTTTTGCTGTAGTTAGACATTCATCCCTGCGGACAAGGCTGGTAGCCAGCTGCCTGAGTCCAGAAGCTACAGTTAAGATGTAAGAACAATTCTCAGTCAATGCCTACTAAAGGCTCACTGGAATTGATGAACTGGAAGTAAAAGTCCATTTGTCCCACTGGCCCATAACCTGAGCATAGTTTTGATGATAACTCCAGAGAACAGTCACTCTTTCACCTTCATTAAACAGCTACGCTGAACAGGCTGAAGCCTAAGAAGCTGAAGGAAGTGCACCAGTGTCACAGCAATGCCGGGCAGGTGGGCAGCCTGGCCAGGCTGGGGGCCATCACCAATACACACCCCAACTTGGCAGCTGCAGCAGCAGGAGTGCTTCTCAGCTCCAGCAGTCCAGATGTGTCTTCACTGAAGAAATCATCTGGCAGATTGGTTTCTGCCTGGAAAGCATTAGTTATAAAAACTATTCAGCGTTGCCAGTTTAAAAACTATTTTCACATTTTTCTCCTGACATTTTTGGCCCCAAAGGTAGTTTCCACAGAGATTTAGGCCAAACTGGGGCAGGGGGGAGGGGGGAAGGTAAACTGTATCTTAGCAACTAAAAAGCATAAATGCCATTTTCAAAGAGATCTAGGAGCCAAGTTATTGAGCCCCACTGGCTCACAGAGTGATGCAGACTCCAAAGTGATTCAGGTGCTTTTGCAAACATGTCTTGTTTGCAGTGAAGACCTCTGGGTTTTGATTAAAAATCAATAACAGCAACACACACCAAATGAAAATGTCAGTATTTTTAGGAACCTTCCACATCTCTGTTGGAAGAGCAAAGAGGCCTCTCACCTCGAAGAAGTCCTGGGTTTTCTTCAACAGATGTTTGAGCTCCGTAAGCTCAAGGAAGTTCTGCTTCAGCGTTTGCTGGTTCTGGTTGGCTTCCAGCAGCTCGGCTTCAAGTTTCTCCAGCACTGTCTGTTTAGGGTTCAAGCACATCCAGAAAAACTCTGAAGCAGACCAATGCAGCCTTTTAGCATGCTGATACCAAATCTCAAACAACAGATGCTGGGTTTTTTTCAAGAGGGAATATGGAAAGTCAATGAGTGCATCAATTAACACTGCATTTGTAGGAAGATACTCATCAATGCTGACACCTCATTTTCCCATTGTCATGTTCCCTACCGAGTGCTTTGCCCTCTTCTGGCAGTAGAAACAGAATTCACCTGACCAAAGCACAGGCAGGTAAGTGGGTGCCTGGTGTAGGGGTCTCAGACTGTCTTGGCACCTCTGTGGTTCCCCGCAGGACATCTCAGCCCCCAGGTGGACTGGCTGTCAGTCTAGTGAGTACAAAATGAGCTTACAACAAGGCCATCAGCTTAGGTTTATTAGCCATAGTCCAAAAATGTGGGCCCAGGAACAAACCAGGGAACTACCTTGTTCATGAAGCTGAAGCCCTTGGGAAGCACAGTTTTCCTTCCTAGTCACCTACATGTGCAGCATTTTAAAAGGACCCAGTCTGTAAACTTATTTCCAGATGGGTTAGAATAAAGCAACCCCCTCACATCCAAAAGCAAGGCACAAATACTTGTGTCAGACCCCAATATTACTATATCACAACCACACCTACCAGGACAGACAGCCCTGGGGTTTTTATGCAGTGAAGCCAGATACAGCATCAGCTCTCCTGGTTAATCACCAAAAACCTTGTATTCTCTCCTACAGGATGATGGAGACATTCTGTGATAGTGATGCCTTTCCATTTAATATGTGGGACCAGAAGGATGTTTCACAGGGGATGGTAGAAAGACTGGGCTTCTTCAGGAACATGCAGTGAGACCAGCCTTAACCCAACTGCTGAGACAGTGACTCAGGGAGCACCTCCACAGGCAGGGAGAGCTGCCCCAGCCTCTGCTACTGGGTCCTTCCTTGCAGGGGGAAGGCTGTATCGAGCACATCACAGACATCCCTGTGCACCCACTCCAAATTCTGTACCTCCATATCAATCATTTCCCGAGGCAGGGGAGTCTCTGGGTACTTCTCTAGTTTGACTATCTCAACATTGTCTTCCATCTCATTCTCCAGAAAACCTGCAAGGAATGGACACAGAAGTATTGATACAGGGTCATCCCTGCTGCATCATCCTCCTTAACAGCTGCTGTCAGGACATCTGACATCAAGGTGTGACAAGGGCCAGTGATATACAAGAGCTATCATCCCAGTGCATATACACAGCTATCAAGAACTGAACATCTAGAAGCCTCCTCTCTCAGAGAGGATGCTGTTTCTCCCAAAGTCGTGGTGGCCGCTCATGCCCTCATGCCTTGGACAGCCCTCAGCCCTGGCACAAAGAGCTTGGGGCAGTGAGTAAGGCACGCAGCAAGCTTGGGATTCACTCCTCCCCTCAAGCAATGGCAAGTGCTGTCACAGGGGCTATGGCAGGCTCCGGTCCATGGCGAGGGGAGTGCAGGACACACATCCATGGGACACCAGGTACCACAAGCTCTGCTGCTCAGGTTTTAAGGATTTGTCCCCAGGCTGAAACCCTTGGCCACAAGAAGCATATGCCAAATGGCTGGCATGTGGGGTTAAGACTCAAGTTATCTGAATTAGCCTCCTGCCCAGTCCCAGATTTATCTTGTGATTTTATATAAGCTAATTAATCTCCTTTCAGTTCACTTAACCATTTTCGAAACAGGAGTAACAATTTATTGCCCATATGGGGCAAAGCAGTAATTAGCTGACACATGCAAAACATTTCCAGGGGCTCACATGAAAACATCACCGTTTTGCCACTAATTCTGCTCTGCAGTGTGAAAGCACTTAACAAAGAAATAAATCCCACACCACCAGCTGGCGGAAAGACTATTGCATTTGACAAGCATTTACTTACGCAGGATCCTCTCCAAGGATTCGCACCTTCTCACTTCATTCACAAACTTTCTCTGGAAGCTGTTCACATTTGCATTCAGCTAAAAACAGGAGGAAAAACAAGCCTGGAGCTGGAGGCTGCATGCTGCCACACTCATTTTTAACATTAGCAGAGAATGAACACCTTCAGTGCAGACAGCCAACACTGCTGCATCTTACAGACTCCTAGAGGCAGGGCAACACCATGGGTTTCCTTAGGGCCAAGGACATCGCAGTCTTACCAGGCTCATTTCCACCCAGCCTTGCTGTGACAACAAGAGTCATAGACAGACTCTTATGGAGAGAATCCCCATTTTCTGGTGGTGGAGGGAATCATCCCAAGGTTGTGCATAGAGTGTGAAGAGCACCAGATCAGGACTCAGGGATGGGTTAGGTCTCAGCATGGTGATGGGCTTTCAGATCAGCTTTGGGGAAGTCCCACTATCTCCCTAGGATTTTTGACCACCCTGCAGGTACACCTTCCCTGAGTGCTTTGAGGGAAGGACAAGCAGACCATGGGAAACATCTGCAGCTCCACGTGCCAGCTGGGCACTACTCACGTCTCGGAACTGGACCAGACCCAGCTCCCCAAGCTCGGCCACGCAGCAGTAGGCAGCCTCCACCTGCAGGAAGAGCTGCATCAGGCTCATCTCCTCGCTCCGGAAGACTGAGGACATTTTGCCTGCCCTCGTCCAACCTGGGTGTCCGTGGAGACCTTGCTGGCAGCAGAAGAGTCTTCCTTGCCCAGGGAATTGCCAGAAGATGCCGAGTGCTGTGGGAATGTTGGGATCGCTGAGTCAAGGTGCTGGAAGCTAACCCAATGCTGCCCATCATATACTTCAAAAGGCTTTCCTCACCTCCTAAAAGCCTCCTTGGACCCACATGAGGCTTCTTCATCCCACCAGTGCGGTGATGGATGCAAAGGTGCATGTGTGACATAGGGCAAGAAGGAAGCCACGTGAGACAGATGATGAGCAAATGCCCCTCCCTGTCCTCTGCTGGGCCAGAGATGCTTCAGGCCACTGCACTCAGGCCCTTTATCTGGGTTTTGGATGCTGAGCCCATGAAGGACTCAATTTCTCTGTGTCTTTCACCACACAGAGAAGAAAAATCATTAATTTCACCTTGCAATTTGACAAGTGAAAGAGGCCTAACTGGTTTTTATCACTTTCATTGGTAGTGTGAACACAACATTGCAAACACATCTGGAGCATGTTATATGGGGATGGGGAGAAGACACTATTTATTTAAATTAAATCAAGCTTTAAGATTTAAAAAGCATTTCCTCCCAATGAAGGATTGTTTTTAAGATGAGATACATGAAATATTACACATTTCACAAAAGTTCCTTTTGTCTATATGCTTCTTATTATTCACTTTGTGTAACCTGAGCATACAAATTGCCTTTAGTTGTTCTTGCACAAACTTAACTGATTTGCATGCACAAACACAGTAATTATTCTTTCCCAGAGAAAAACGTGCAATTAGATACACTTCTTGCATGCGTTTAATTTTGTAGCAAGCCTACATTTTATAAATAGTAACACAAAATACATTTATAACCTTACTTCTACTTGTTTACAGGGATGGGAAGTCAATTGTCCTTAACCCTCTCTCTCTCCATGAACCTTGTCTTGCAACACTTTTTAAAATGTGGATTCTAATGATTTTTTATAACATGTGAAAGACTTCTCTTAAATGTGAGAGAAACACTTCATAAGATATTAAAGACCTGATTAACAGGTAGGCACCAGTCTGTATTTGCTCAGTTATCCTGTGAGTTTTCTTTGTTTTACTCTCTGTACCCATTCACTAAATAATTTGAGATGTTAAAAATACAATATATGATAACTAGTAGCTTGTTAAAATAAAACCCACCATTTGCCAGCTCCAGTGGATTAAGGATATAGTCTTTAAAGTTGGTTGGACATTTTTTCAGCAAGCAATATTTTCCAGAGGAAAAAGACACAAAAGCTGCAAGAGACCCCCCCCCACTACTCATGCAAGAAAGTAAAAAAATTCCCCAGTTCTGATTTTCAGAAATTTTAAAATATTTTTTAAAAGTTTATAAGATCATCAGAATGTCCCATCTTAACTTCTTTAAGCTGAAAAGTTTGAAGAGACTATAATTTAAAACAGTTCATATTTTTAAACCTGCAGTTAACTTCCATAAAAAATTTTAAAACCTTAGAATTAAAAAAAAAAACAAAACTCAAATGAAATATTTGGAAATATCTTAACTGTTTCAAACCATCTGAATCCAGGGTTCTACTTTTCCTCAGTAATCAGTCAGTGAAAAGCCCCTAAGGCTCACTTTTGTCTTGATTTGGAATGAGAGAAAAACAAAACACAAAAAGAGAAACCACCTTCCAGCCTGGCTTCAAGGAAAGCAGAGCATTCACCCTTCATCCATTCTGACAGATACAGAAGGCTTGCCCAAAGGCACCTGCTGCCAGCCGTGACTCTGCTACCCTCCTCCCCCAGTTATTTTGCTTTGGCAAAAGAACAATAATTGAAAAATCACTCACACTTACCCAGTCGCAATTTACCAGCAGCATTGCACTGCATTAAAATGCATTAAAACACATGGGGTTTCGGGCAGGGTAAATCCTGGTGCTGTAAATTGCTTTAGAGAATGTGTTACGCAGGTTTACCTATCGGCCACCGCACTCCTTTCTGGCAGGCCCTCTCCCCTGGGAAGGGGCAAGCTCTCCCCTCAGCTGGCCGGGCGTCCTGTCAGGCGACGACAGCGGGGTTGTGCCTTGGCATGGCTGCAGGCACCGTGCTGGCGAGGAGGGCGGCGAGCAAAGTGCCCTGGTGAACTGTTCCGACTCACACGGGGCACAGCAAACCTTTTCTTTTAAGATAAGAACTGGTCTGGACCAGACAAAAGAAACCCTTTCTGTCCCAAAACAACTCACGGGGGGTCTGGACCCAGCGCTTTCCGGCTCAGTCACAACCCCGGTGTCAGGTCTGTGACAAGAGCGAGCCGTGTTGTGGCAGCACAGGGCTTGTTGGGACTAATAACAGATGGGGCACGTCGGCTCACACTGCCCCAGCCACCCAAAAACAAGCCAGAACTTTTGAAACCTGCTGTACCCGGAGAGCTGTAAACCCATAAAAACTCCTTTGCGAGCCCTGGATGGAGGAAGAGTCACCAAAGAGTTGGAAAAATTATGTGCTGTTTCTTGCTGGTTTTTCCTCACTGAAGGCAGCCCAGGAAAGGACAGGGAAACAATGGGAGATTAATGATTTTACTTAATGATTTTCCTGCAGCCAAGGCGGGCAGAGCTATACAGCGAAGAGAGGGCTGTGAGGGCAGGGGCTCAGTCAGCAGAGCTGTGCTAGCCTGGGGCAACGCAGGGACACAGGGAAATTAATTCTCACCCTTTGAAATAACAAATGCTGTGGGGAAAAGGGGCTTTATAGACTTTCTCCTACTTCAGCTGCTAAAGCAAGGGCTCCAGAGAGAGATTCGGCTCCTCCTAAAGCCCGATGGCTTAGCTCCCACTGAGGTCAGAGGAGGCAGGGCTTCATCCTGGTGAATAAGCGTGGCTAGGTCACGATTAAATCTAGCACCCCCAAGAGATTTCATCTTAAAAGAAGAACGAATAAAAATGCATGGCTGCTTGTAAACTGTACCCCTTAAAGAAATGCTTTCTCAGACCTGCTTTTTTCAGTGGTACCCAGTAGCCGTGGCCCAGCAAGCCGAAGGGTGTAGCTAGTCCAAGCGAGCAATGCTGAAAGGTGAGTGATGGCACAGGGTTTTCCAGCACGGAGGATTTCTATTCAAGAGCAATGAAGAGCAGCCCCTCTTTGGTAGCTCAGCTAGTGTGAGAGGGCTCCTGCTGCTTTCTGAAATCCAGCTGCCTCGAGCTGCACGACCCAAAAAGGAGGTATTAAAAATAAGGCAATTCTAGCAGGTGGGCTTAAAACTTTCATTTTGCTCAGCTGAGCTGGTCAAAGGGCTCCCACCCACTTTGGCTGCACTGTGCTCTTCCTGCACCAGCTGCCACCACCGACCGGCTTGGCTTTCTCCATCAGCGCTACCAAAGAAAGACCAAAGGCTGGTGAAACTCAGCACTTTCTGTAGGCAAATGGGAACTTCTTTTGGTAAGGCAAAAGTGAAGTTGTTGCTGTCAGCCACTTGGCATGTGCCAAAGCAGCACGTCCGCCACGCAGGGCTGAGAAGAAGCTGGTGTGGGAAAGGAAGGGCATTGCCTTGCAGCCTGTGCTATAATGCTAAATAACAGGAGTCATTGTTCAATTCTCAACTGAGGTATGTTGACACAACAAAATAAAAGAGCTTCTCAGGCTACTTCCTCCACCTCTGAACCCACAGCATATTCTTTCCCCCAGTGAAGCTGTTGTGTTCTGTTGATGATACCAGGATTTGCTTCTGTTTTGTACCAATGCTGCTCTTATTCAGCCCTGCAGTTAAACTCAGCTGCTTCCCTACAAGCTGTTGGAGTGGAGGAGCAGAAGGGGTCCCCAACACACACTTCATCATCAAAGCAAGCCCCACTATGCCAGACACTCCATGCCATTAGCTGGGGAGCGAGTGAACACGGAGCATGGGGATAAAGCCATCTCTCTTGCCCTTCCCCCCTCCTCTTCCTGGGCAGCGGAGAGAAGCAGAAGGCCTATCCTATTTCTTGCCTTTGGCATGTGGAAGTAAGAATATTATTTTATAATCTTATTATTAAAGATTAGATGATGACAGCTGACGATGAGGCACTGTTAGAGAAGCCCCATCACTGGGCTCATTGTTGGCACCGGCAGCTCTGCCCGGGTGAGCTGAAGGCAGACCTTCTCTGGCAGCCCCGTGCTGCAACAGCTGGCCTCAGGCTCCCTCGCTGGGTTCTCCAGAGGGACAGCATGGGGTCACAGCAGGGCCACAGGCTCAACATTTATCTAATAGCAACCCCAGCCTGTACTGGAAAACACAAAGGGCACGGTTGTGGAGACTTTCAAATTGCTTGAAGTGGCTTTCCTCTGTAAGATAGAAAGCAGATGCCCTCTCCCCTTCTTCATTTAAAGAGTAAAACCTTCATGGTTTTGATTTTTTTCCTCTGTTTGCCTCGTTTTAAAAATCAAACCCCCTGTTCACAGGTAGCTTTATCTTAGATGGCTACTTTTCACATCAATGAAGATACCAAACAAAACAGCCTCCTCCCCAATCAACATATTATTGGCACCAGGCTTAAGGTTTTAAACTTTTTAAAGCCGTTTTGAGGGCTTTACAAAGGTCCTTAAGCTTGAGCTTTATAAAGGCCACCTGAGAGGGAGGTCACCCCACAATACAAATCAGTGGGTTGCTAACAGACAGACCTGCCCTCCCAACAGGTGTCTTTTCCAGAGATGCACTTGGAGATTTTGCTACCTACAAAGCAAGTGTAGGAGATAGATCTGCTCCTGTGGTCTCACCAGTAGCACAGACCACCTAGCACCTGCCCTGGTGTCCAGCACCGTGACCTCAAAGGCTGCACAGAGCCCTTGTGAATAAAAACTGGGAATTGTCAACTAATCACCTACTTCAGTGTGCCAACACACATCGCTCAGGGGGGTCCCAAGCGTGCAACCCCTCCAGCTGGGCTGTCATCCCTTTCAGCAGCATGGGGAAGTTTCATCCAGCTGCAGGTGGCTCTGGGATCAGTATCTTGGCTGTAATCACTCCATACTTAGCTCCACCATGCACAAGGTTTTGTGTGGCTACACAAGATCTTAATTTTTGAGCTCTCTTTCACCAAAGCTCCCTCCTACTGCAGGAGCTAAGCAGAGTAGCACCTCAGGTACCTTGATACAAGAGTAGGGGTGTAGTTAACCCAACCTCAAGTGTCATACAGAAAAAGGGACTTGTCCTCTTATCACTGTTATCCCCAGAGATGAAGTACCTGCTTTGCTGTGCTCTCGTGGGTTACGTGTTTTCCCCTGAGTTAAATACCTTGCTATGGCTCAATTATCATCATGCAGGTCACTGCTGGGATGGAACATGATCGCAGTAGCAATCAGCTTTCATTTGGAATTAAAAATACAAACATGTTGCCTATGTAAACAGAACATCTAGATTTATAGACAGAGTGAGTGTGTACTCAAAGGTAATAACTTTTTGAGAGCCATACCTGGTGGTGAAGTGTCAAGGGTAATACCTCAGTCAGCAGAGAACTTCAACTGTGAAGCTCTCTGTGGCACAAAATACACCAAATGGTAGGTGTTGTTTCCTTCTTAATTATCAGGAAAAGCTAACCAGCAATCCTACTCACTGTGGAAGAGTCTCTAAGGGGAGGAGTGAGAAAGTACCTAATTTTAGAGCAAATCGAGTCCTGCCTTGAGAACTGCATGGGAACAGGAGCCTGAGGAAAGGAAGCCCTTGTCTCTGCCAGTGCTGCAGTCATGCCTTGTGTGCCAGGGCACCTCCGTGGAGACAGGTGGTTCGTGCGAGGCATAAAAACCAAGCTAGGGGAAGGCTTTGGAGAGTCTTATCACTCTTCAAACAGTCACAACACTGAAATATACAAAGAAGAAATGAAACAAATCCACATCTGTATCTGAAGATGATTTTATAGGGCTCCCACTGTGTCTGAACTTACCAAGCAAAGCCTTCATTTCTGATCAGATCCAAAAATCACTGAAGCCAAGCACAGCCTGTTCACGGCTTCAGGAGAATTTGGAGCAGGCCCTTTCTGAACTACAGAGGGAACACATTGTGGAAAGGAAAATAAATGCATTATGTTAATTGTGCAAAACATTTTCCGTGTCCCTTAGAAACAGGCACATTTAGCTGCAAGCTGACAAAGAGCATTTAGGTAATAGTTAAAGTTCAAAAGACATTTCATTACAAATTGAATCCTTCATGCAATAGCAGAGCAGTTTTGTCTTTTCATTTACCTTCAGACATTTTGTGCTGCCCAGAACACTTTTGTACTCATTGTTTTTTGCAAAATTAACTGCCAGGTCAACTTTCAGCAAGAATCATGGGTGAGAAATCCAGGAGGGAAAGGTGATGCTGTAAGAAAGTGAAGGGCTTTTCCCCAGTAAAGAGTTGAGTTTTAGTTTTGATGCAACAGAATGCTCAGATAAAAACACAAAGACAACTAGCACAAAAGGACTTAGACACTGAAATGAGGCAGAGATTAAGATTATCCTATGAATAAATTTCAAGCAACTCTGAGCAGTTGGAACTTTTTTAGAGTCATGGAATTGTAGAATGGTTTGGGTTGGAAAGGACCTTAAAGATCATCGAGTTCCAACCCCCCTGGCATGGGCAGGGACACCTTCCAGGAGACCAGGTTGCTCAAAGCCTCATCCAGCCTGGCCTTGAACACTTCCAGGAATGGGGCATCCACAACTTCCTGGGCAACCTGTTCCAGTGTGTTATCACCCTCACAGTAAAAAACTTCCTAATCTCTAATCTAAATCTGCCCTCTTCCAGTTTAAATCCATTACCCCTCATCCTATCACTACACCCCTGACAAGAGTCCCTCCACATCTCTCCTATAGGCCCCCTTTAAGTACTGGAAGGCTGCTATAAGGTCTCCCTGGAGCCTTCTCTTCTGCAGGCTGAACAACCCCAACTCTCTCAGCCTGTCCTTGTACAGCATCTCTCCTGCTGTGACTCATGTCTATCAAGGCCAAGAGCAATGGCTGCTGGTGTCACGCACCCAGCCCGGCTGCCAGCTGATCACAACACACCTTGGGACACACTCGGCCAAAGGACGGGGCCATGGACACCTGCAGCAGCAGGAGGTGGCTGACACAGACTGGCTAGCACAGCCCTAACTCCGCCGCCCCAGCAGCGTGTTGACACAAAAACAGGGAGACAAGGCAGGTTTCAGCTGGCCTGCCTTCATCTGCAGCACGGTGTGCCCTTTCTCTGGGGCAAACCTCTGTTTGCCTGTGTCGTGCTGCATCATAGAAATATTCACAAACTGGAAGGGAGCAGAGTAGTTGTGGTGGTGGAGGGTAGCCAGGGGGGAGGATGAGAGGGTTCACCCCATAGAAATGCTAGGCAGGCCTAAGCCTACTTGGGTTTTGCTCCATTTTTTCTTAAACAAAGGGGGACCAAACAAACCTCAGAGTTTTGCATAGCAGCACCCCATTGTATGTATGATATGCTCATCCCAGTTCCTGTGGGAAGTCTATTACATCCCTTCCTGCAGATTTCAGCAGTGTGGAGGGAAAAAAAAGAGAAAAATTTTACATCCTGACCATGTGGGAGCACCACTGAAGAGCGCCAGCAACCTGCTCCCTGCTGAGCGCACCTCTCCCAGTGCCTTCCTCCCTGATTTAATGTCTGAACCTTTAACAAGGACATTGTTGTGCGTCAAAGATAGGAGCAAGCAGAGCTAACGGCCTGGGGAACTACAGCAACGCACAGCACTCGTCAGGCCAGGACAACACTATATAAGGACTTCAACAGCATGGCTTTTCCAGACGGGATGGCAGAAAAAAAAAATCTTTCCCTTGAGCCGACAGTTTACCAGCAACTCCCCCAGTCTGCAACTAGAGCTGTGCTGGCAGGAGTGAGCAGTTCTTGGTTTTGCCTGTGTCATGGAGGAGGTGGTGTAACTGCAAGAGGAAAAAAAAATGTTCTTGCAGGATCATGTTGTACATGGGTGATGGAGACAATGACACAGCTGTGCTCACGGGCAAGAATGGCCATGGCTTCTATTGTACAGAGAGGCCCCACGCTTGGACCAATCCCAACCCAAAACCAGGCCCTTAAGCCAAACAGGGAGACAAATTCTCAACCCAGATAGAATCATAGAATGGTTTGGGTTGGAAGGGAACTTAAAGATCATCTAGTGCCAACCCCCCTGTCATGGGCAGGGACACCTTCCACTAGACCAGGTTGCTCAAAGCCTCATCCAGCCTGGCCTTGAGTGGATCCTCTGTTCCTTTCCAGCTCTTTTAAACCATCTTTGCAGGACCAAAAGGAGACTCATAAGACACGATCTGTTGGGAACACCTTAGGGGAGGGCTGGCTCCAGAGGCCCTTCCTCCCTCTGGCTGCAGCAGAGCCCAGGGAAAAACCTTCAGGCTTCACCTTCAGGGTCCCTCCGCCTGCCTTGGGTGCTGGTATCCACTTACTGTGGGAGCTGTTTTGGTCAGAGCCCTTCTCTATCCTCACCTGGTTGTAGCAGGAAAGTTCAAGGTGTCCTGGCAGCAGGAAAGCTCCTTTGCTCCACCCTCTGCCCTGCACGCTGGCTCTCTGAGCTTGCTGAGGATTTGCAGAGAGCTGCCAGCAACGGAGACCTGATCAGTGCAGCCGCTTGGGTCGGGTGGGAGCTGGACCCCCGACATGAAGCACTTCTCCAGCAAGCCCTGGGCAGCCTTCATTGTGCTCTTCTTCACTACCGTGCTCCGGTATTCCTGCTCAGCAGGTATTTTCTCCTCCGTTTTCTATACCCTGCCTTTTCTCCCGCTCCTCTCAATACCTAAATATATTGCCTACTGACAGTAATTTGTTCTTTAAAAACAAGGTGGGCTCCCTTGTCTCATCTGAAAAGTGTAAAGAGCTGTAATTGATTAATGTTAATGAGAATTACTCGATATGATTGATCACAGCATCTTTCAGAAGAGATGTGCTTTTGCCAGCTACTTACAGATCCCCTGTAAATGTGACTGAGCTGCAGGCTGCTCCGCTGAATGGCAAGGAGACAGGGGACCACAGTTACTTGCTGAGGCAAGGGGCCATTTGAAATACCACCCAAGAGGCTCACTGCAGTCTGGTTTAGCTCTTATTAGGTGCTTTTTGCAGGAAATCTGGCTCTGGTGGCCCCTTAATTTGACAAGTTGCCTAAAAACAAAATGTAAATGAGACCTGTGAGCTGCTCTTTTCCCATCAGGCTACTGCCTGCATTTGTATATCAGCACCAGTTGAGACCTGCCAGATGTTTAAAGATGGGTTAGCTTTGACAGCCTGTCCTTTGGGCTGCGAAGTCTGTAAACATGAACCAACGCTCAGCATTCTGCAGCACTTTCATCTACAGGTCATACACAGTTTTTAATGATTCTTCCCAGTGCTCCTGTGAGGTATTTATTAACTCAGAAAACAAATTATGGGCTTGGCCAAGGTCATTCAGCAAGTCCTAGCACAGTCAGAAAGGGGGAACTCAGACCCTTCCCTGGGGCAGGCTGCCCAAGGACCCCCTCCCAGCGTGGAAGTGGCTGTAAGGAAACCTCTGGTCTTGCTAACAGTCGATCAGCTCAAAATGCAAAGTTTGGCAGCAGCAGGTGACCCCAAAGGGGACATTTCCTGCAGGACAACCTCAGTTTATTTGCTGTTACTTGGAAAATACCAAACTCAAAATAAAGGTTTGGTCAAAGGTCTTGCTCTGTTTTGTTTTCCTGAACTGAAATAAACCTGAGCCATTATTTTGAAGTCTTGAGTAAAATGAAGCTGGAACTGATTTTCTCTCTCTATCACACTCCAATTATCAGCTCAGAGTGATGGTTTGACTGGGAACAGTTCTCTCCTAGCTTCTGCCTGGTCTCCGGGCCAGCAGCACGTTGGAGCTCCTCCATCAGCATGCAGCAGGAGCCCTTACTCCTGTAGCTTCTCCAGGCTGTTTTTCATGCATCTCTGCAGGGGACCATCTCCGCATGGGATTCTTCACCTGGTTGAACTTGAGCTGCACTGCTCATAGTGGCACAGAAAGAGATAGATATTTCTTTGACTCCCTTCTGCAGCAGGGGACAGGCTGATGGTAATGCACAGGAACCACAGCAGCCTCTTGCTTTTCCCACACAGGCATCCTGCAGCTATCCTTGTATCTGATCCTGCAGCACTGTGAGGTGCAAGCTGAAGCTGAGTGGCAAGGCAGGTATTAGGAGGTCTAAGGAGGCTTTGGCCTGTGGCACCATGTCCAGATTTGGAGGGCTGGAGACCAGCCACAGAGCTGTGCCAGAGGGCACGCGTGCTGATTCTGTGTAGGAAGCAGGATAAAGAGGGAAAACTTCAGTAGAAGGCCCTGTTTCTCTCCCTTATTTCTGTATGTTGTGTTTTCTAACCTGAGCTGGTTATCGTGTTGGCCTGAACTGGAGCCCAGCCAGAACAGTTTCAGACACAGCTGAGCCTGAACTGCAGCAAAGCCAAAGCTTCCCCCTGAGGCTGTGGTGGGTTTGCTGAGGCTCTGCATGGATGGGTTCAGCCCTCAGCTCTACCAGTCTCCTCTGCACCCCAGAGTTACTGGGATTTTTCTAAGGGCAAAAAGGAGCTAGATGTACAGTTTGATGGCCATGGATCTCCCCACACCACTGAATGCTCTCTCTCATTTCAGTCCCTGCTTGTTCTGTCCCAGTATCTTGGGAAAGGATGGTGGCTAATTTAAGCTGGTGCTACTGCAGATCTCTCTAAACCTGTGTTGACAGTGGTGGTATGTGAAAGCATACCCTGATACAGCAGTGTTTAGGGGCAGGAACTTACTTTCTCCAAGTTGTTTCCATTCTACAGAACTCTGCAAGGCCAAAGGCTTTAAGATTTTCATGCCAGATGACCCACATGGCTTTTCTAATCCAACTTGCCTTTTCTCCTGTGTTTTCCTTCTAGCAGCAGGTGAAGATGTCTCCAATGTTTCAAAAACTGAGTACGAAGCACCATGTCTTAGTAAGTCTTAATAAATTGTTACTACCACATGATAAAGCCAGGTGATGAGACGATGCAGGTGACTGAGAGGCTGTCCTGAAAAAGGATTTATCTGTTGTCAAGACTTCCATTGAGGGTGAAACTCTAGGACACATTTCTAAGACTCCTCCATTGCCATGTCCAGTATCACAGAATCATAGAATGGTTTGGGTTGGAAGGGACCTTAGAGATCATCTAGTTCCAACCCCCTGAGATGGGCAGGGACACCTTCCACTAGACCAGGTTGCTCAGAGCCTCATCTTAGCTACATTCTTAGCTACATTCAGATGGATGCATAGCTTTGAAGAGACTAATTCATAGCTCATTCAATTTGTGGGTCCTAAAGCTCCCTGCTAGACTGCTTGCCTGCAGGCACAATGTGGACTCCCAGGAGAACTTTCCCCCACCCTACCAGGTCTTCCCCAAACAGCAAGTCCCAGGCAACCAGAGATCCCACCAGCCCTCCCAGAGTCTTGTGCCAGCCCAAATCTCAAACACCCCCCCAGTCCTGCACTTCTCAAAAGATAGTACGTGTACCCATAGAGGTATGCTACTTCAAAGCATGACATGGACATAGGGGGCAGGCATCCCTTCCCTAGGTACATACAAAACATGTCTCTTTTGCTGTGGGAAGAGCTGCTCTCTTGTGCAGGACAACCGTACTGTGAGCACTGAAGGACAAAAATGCACAGGAACATTGTCCTGCCTGAAACATAGGAATGAGAGCAACTGAGCAGCACCTGCACTTGCCTTTTCCTTGGAATGGTGCAAGAGGCTGTCTGGATACACCAAGCTCAGGAGGCATTCACTTTTCAGAGCTGACAAGCTCTGTGCACGTCAACACGCAATGAATGTAGCTGCAAGGTGGTTTTGGCTGCCTCAGCTCTCCTGGGTGCTGGGGTTTCATGCTTAGCTTCTATTACAGCCCAAGGGATCAAGACACTATGGTCCCCCAGGCTCCCTTTGATATTTGCACATTATCATCCAGGATGCAGACACAGAGCTGGGTATATTCCAGACCAGAGGTGAAGCGTTGCTGGACCT
>NW_010111944.1:0-934 GCF_000699245.1 Pterocles gutturalis
CCTTGAAACAGAGAAAATAAAGTTGTACTGAGCATTTCACCAAGCCTCGTGAATGCTTGGATTTTAAATTCCAGGTTCAGCAAACTCGTGGCTCAGGGAATTGAGCATGGAAGTTCTGAATTTTAAAAAGGGATTTAAAGTTCCTCAAGTTCCCTCCTCCCCCCTGCCAGGGGTCTCTGACAGCAAACATGCATTTTTTGCTCATCAGAGCACTCCAGACATGCTCACTCATCCAGGATATGGAATGAGCCTTTCTGCTTCATATACAAGAAGTCTTGGACCACCTGGAATATTAGTAAAACATCTTACAAAAAGCCCCCAACAAGCTGTCATGGACAATTGCTCCCTTCAGTTGCAGAAAAAGGATGTATTGCAAATTATTTATAAAACTATGATTTAAATCTGATACCTCTGTTCTTCGATGGGTTTTATAATGTTTAGTTTTTAGTAGGAACAGGATACTTTGTTAAATCAAGACAACGTATTTCTCCTATTCTAATTCTGGTTTCTCATTGCACTAAGTAGTAATGCTTTGTGAAAGATTCTGGGCCTAGCAGAGATAAATGTTTTGTGATGTATTTGGAAAACTTTGGTACTTCTGTGAAATGCATGCTCTTTGTGTTTTGTTCTTAGTCAGCATTTTCCAAACTTAGCAGGAGGCCAAAATTAAAAGGTGCCAGGTGATAACTTAATCAGTTGTCTGACTATTTGTAGATGAGACTGATGACTTTGAGCTGAGCTCAGTATGGACTTAACTATAAATGTAGAATTTTGAAATGAAGATCCTATAATCAAAAGAATAGCGTGTGTCTGCTGTGTAGACTTAAAGTCTCTGCTAAGTTCTTGAACTCTGAACACTCCCATTCTCTGGGAGTAAGATCATTCTGCTGAGGGAGCCTAGACTCATAACAAGCAGGGGTGTGCTACTTGAGGT
>NW_010111945.1:0-13858 GCF_000699245.1 Pterocles gutturalis
ATTCTATGATTCTATGAGGAACTTTGATGTATTTTGCTGGTTTACACTGTGGCAAAAGAGTTTACAAGGTGCTTTAAAATAATGGATGGTGACAGTGTTCAAATATTGCTCTCCAGACCTGCAGCATTCATTGTGAGCCCTAGCTCTTCTATACTGTAAAAGGAGACATATTATGAATGTCATTACCATACCACAGAGGGGTTTCGCAATATGTAAAACAGGACACTGCATAGACTACATGGTGATAATTGTATGGTTTGGTGTCTTAGGAGGCTTAAAAATGCAGTAAGGCCTAAATTAACTTGTCATGCTGAACCCCGAGCATAATGTAAAGTTATTTCATGGGCAGGTAAGTTAAAATACGCTAAGTATTTATCACAGATCTTTCTTACGTCTCCTGAAATTGCACAGGAGGAAAAAGTCAGTTCCAGGATACTTAGGGTGGTGAAACACCAGCTTTTGAAGTTCTGCTGCTGCTAGAGAAAGGTGACCTTGAAGTCCCAGAGCCAGCGCTCGCTGCCAAGTTGATTGTTGCCATTATCACTCTTTGGCTGCAGCTTGCAGCAATATTGTAGTATTGTCACTCTTGGCAGAATTCCCTATATGCATTAGTATGAAACAGTATATACAAAGCCAGTATAGTCAATAAAGACGTAAAGGCTAGAAATATGTAGGAAAACATGTTTAATTTGCTCAGTTCCCTGGGCTCATTAAACAGGCTCAATGACTGGATTGAAAATAGCTGGGCTGATATATCAGCCCCAAAACATTTTTATGCCAGAAACAGCAGCAGTGTACTTTATGACTCCAATACTAGATTTTCCTGTGACATACTGCCCTCTTGTGAATCAGAAGCTTTGTTAGAGATAATGTAAGAACAAGAAGCCCATTAAGCCTCCTAAAATGCAGGTCTGATATTGATATGGATATAACAACTTGCAAAACGTTGCCCAGATCATGAAGGACAGAAGGAATATGTAGTGAACAGAAGTACTCAGACTGTCTCTTGATCTCCTTTGACATTTTCTGGTTTTATCCAGAATGAATACAACTTCTTCTTAGATAAGTAAATAAATGCTGTCTTCTTTATGTATAGTAACAAACCAATGGACAACTGTGATATCCCGATGGCTATTCAGAGGGCTATCAAGAGAAAGGAGAAATGAGCTGGCAGAAACCTCATTAAGTTCAGCAGAGACAAGTGCAAAATCCTGTGAGGAGAGAATAAGCCCATGCAATAGCGCAGGCTGAAGACCAACCAGCTAGTATGCAGCTTTGCAGAAAAGAACCTCAGGGTCTTGATGGGTGACAAGCTGAATACTAGTCAATGATGTGTTAATGTAGCAAAACCCCCTGACTGTCGGGCATGAGTATGGCCAGAAGGTCTGGGGAAATGTTCCTCCACTTCTGTTTGAGACTTAGGAGATTGCACCAGAAGTGCTGTGTCCAGCTCAGGGCTCCTCAGGACAAGTACAGCGACTGCTGTGCTGGAGTGAGTGTAGCAGCTGGTACCAAGGTAGTGGGGGCTAGAGCACATGATGGAGGGGGCGAGGCAGGAGCTGGACTTGTCCAACCTGGAGAAGTGAAGGCCAAGAGGAGATGCTACTGCTACCAGTAGGACCACGGAGCAGACTGGGCAGAGTTGAAAGGAGGAGGAACTCCCTCAGAGGCCAACAAGGACTCTACAGTGTACTGCAACATGGGAAACCAGGAAGTTGTTTGGAATCAAGCCTGGATCTTTTTTAAAAACTGCTTTTCTCTTTGGCCTAGTCATCTTGCACTTTCTCTGCTTAAAATGTTAAAAACTCTAAGTTGTATTCTATGATAGCATTAAAATTTTGCATTTAAAAACCCTTTAGGTTATCTGTGGAGAAAGCACTACAAGGAAGCTCTTGTCACCTTAGGGCTCCAGCAGAGTGGTAGCACTTTCATACCTGGTGTTTGGTTCCTGTGTCAGTGATATTTGTTTTGTAGAAAATGCAAAGTCCTCACCAAGAGAGATTGTGATCTTTTAGATTTATCTAGCCTGGGAGAAAAGTCAGTTTTCTGCTTGTAGGTTAATGTGTAATCAAACCTCCCAAGCAAGAGAAAAAAAAATATTAAAACAGAATTTCCTCATCCTAGTACATGTGTTGACCATTAAGCTCTGGGTAAAAGGGTGTCCTTCTCTTTCAAATTTATTGGACAGATGATTCTCAGGAATGCTAACTACATCAAGTACCACAGGTGAAATGAACTATACATCTCACCAATTAGTGCCATAACAGGTTAGATGAGAGTTTGTCATGCTTTGACCTGGCTAGCATTCAAACACCACACAGCCGCTCACTCACCCTCACCCCTCCTGGGGATGGGGGAGATAATTAAAAGGGTAAAGGGGAAAGAGACTCATGGGTGGAGATAAGAACAATTTAATAACTAAACTACAATAAAATTGAAAATAATAATAATAATATATACAAATGTGTGATACACAGTGAAATTTCTCACCACCTGATGACCAAGGCTCAGCTCATTCCTGGCTACTGATCCCAGAGCAAGGAGAGGGAGTCCTGAAAGTGCAGTCCCGGAAAAGAGAGAAAAGCCTGAGAGTCTAAGAGCCAACCAAGAAAGCAAGAGATGACCCTGTCAGAGAGTGAGAGGGGCAAACGTCTGGACAGATCCTCATCTGTGTACTGGGCATGATGTGCATGATATGGAATATACCATTGGCCAATTTGGGTCTCAATCCTAAATCTAAGGTTGAATCCTAAGCCAGTAATTGTGGTCTGTGCTCCCTCCCAGGTTCTGCCCCTGGAGACACTGGCACAGCAGAGAAGCTGAAAAGTCCTTGACTGTCTTGGCAGCAAGTATAAACATCTGTATGTTATCAGCTGCCTTCTCAGCACAAATCCAAACCATAGCCTCACACTAGTTACTATGAAGAAGGTTAACTCTGTCCCAGCTGAAACCAGAACAGAGTTATAGCTGCAGTTACTTATGTTAGGGAAGGATTTGTTTAACTGAGGCAAGCCCTCTGGCAGAAATAGGAGGGTATGAACATTTATGTCAAGTTTGGCATTAAGCATTTAAGCAGCCACATTAGACACCTACATCTTTTTGTTGATATAGCACCAATTGTAATAATAACTTCTGGAAAGGTTGCTGGGGCCTTAGTGCTTTTGAAAAAATGTTACACTTTCTTTGAACTTAAATTAGAAAACTATGTGGTAACTTAAATTGTAATTCCCTTATTTATGGCAGCGTGTGGCCCTTTTACCTGTATGAGAAAGGAAACAATGATAATACAGCTATTCTGCCATCAGACATGTACGACATCTGTATGGAAGTGCTAGGTAATTTCAGAAACATGACAGTATAGATTTATTAGATAAGAATAATTCTACTCTAAAGAAAACCTTCCTTGCCAGCAGAATAAATAGTGATTTGGAAAGAAAAAAAAATGATTTTCTATGTAAACAATGTAGAGGAAAACTGTCTCCTACACATTATATACTGTGTAGTATATACTATAAATGTCCATAAGAAACTTAGCAATGACAATTGACTCTGTTTTTACAGCCTTATAAGTGATTTAATAGTTCTGGATGAATTCATTGTTAATCAAATATCTTACATCTCTAGCAGCACAAGTCTTGCAAAATAAACACACAAATCATTACTTCCTTTCAGTCTTTTGGAAAAAGGGTCATTCAGGCAGCAGTGCATACTGTGGTGATGTGGGACAACCACTGACAACAGCAGTCTTCCAAACATTCACAATCTTTGCTAGCCAATTCTATCACACTCAAGAGCAATTTCAGCTTATGGGAAGCTTTTTTGTCTGCAAATGCCTGTATTCATTTAATGAATCTGCCAAGTGCAAAAAAATGTATAATGAGAGGTGGAAAACTGGTGTTTAGTCAGGGTGCTTATGAGGTTACTGTTCCTGAACAGGAAACTGAGGTTATGTGAAACCAGCTGGAAGTCTGTCTAGCTCACGGTACAGTATATGACAGGGCCATATCTGGACTGTGTGGAGAGGGAACCCAAAAACTAGGAGATGTGCACTCTAGCCATCTCCCCAGTTTTGATAGCAAAGGGACAGGCAGTGCAGCAGCAGCAAAAAGGTTCAGAGTCTTGCACAAGATAATTCAGAGCAGAAGTCTTGCTTTCTACTGTGTTTAAAAGAATGTTGGAGACAGCAGCCTTCTAATTTAAAGATCTTTGTTCGGTGCCTAAAATTTTACAGGCTGAACTTTACCAGTGTCTTAGCAAAATAAACTGAAAGTTCATGCAACATCTCCCAGCCCCTGGTTTATTCCAACATAATATCATTAGCGTTCATCAAGAGGTATTGCTGGTAAGTTTAGGCCATTAATATAATCCTGTCCAAAAGTTTTAAATCAGTGAATGTTATTTTCAGAAGCCACTTCAGCCATAATTTTGTTATTAGAAATAAACTCAGACATCTCCAGTGCATTGCTCTTTTGCACGTTTAGCAGGGGATTTGTCACAAGTAATGCTATTCAATTTTAATCCATTTCAAGCTGTGCTTGGGGGAGAGCCAATGTGAAACAAAATAAAGATTGTAAGCCCAGGAGTAATAAAATAAATCTCTGAAGTTAGTGTCAAATTCTGACATGTAAGTTGATATATCTCCAGTAGAGCTGGAAATCACTGAGGATGAAATATTGAACAAAATCAAATAACAGAAGATGCTCTAGTATCTTAATTAAAAAAACAAAACAAAACAAAAAACAAAACCTCAAAGCTATCTATTTGCTTGAATTAAATAGCAGCTCAGTTATACCACTTTAAAATAGTGAAAGCAAAGCTGACATTATTGCAGCTATTTTTAGGAAATTATGTTATTATGCAAATATTGTCTTTATTCTATGTATCATATGTGGCCCAGTTCTGCAAAAAGCTGTGTCAGAGTTTAACCTTACCTTGTGTGTGTAGTCATACTGGGTATTCTTGAGAATCAGAGCCATTGCACACAGCAGAATTTGGTTATGTCCTGAAACTTTTCTAGGTGCAGTTTTGCAGCATCTTCTACTGTCGCTGGTCTACCAGTGCACTTATCTGGCCTGTGAAGTGAAATCTATTCAACAAGACTGAAGTAATTGTTAAAATCACATTTTCTTCCCACAGAACACGTGGTGTTTCCAATTAGAGAGCTTATTTACTGCCTGCTTTCTAAGCTACTTATTGTGACTATTAGTAATCTTGTTGTAGGTGCACATTTCAGTTATGTTAGGTTCTAAAAAAGTAGTTTTTATTAAAACCTTCTCTAGCTGCCAGATTACAGTGGGTATTTACGCATCATGAAACTAACTTAATGACCTTGGTTGCTTTGGTCCAGATGTACAAAAAGAAGCAGCAGTCAAGCTCAGAGAGCTAATATACACAAACAATTCCTAGGGAGAAAGAGGTCTACAACCCACTATGACAGTATTTATATTTAGTATTATGGAGTAAAATATCTCAACTTATACTATGAAACATGGTGAAATGTGAGAGAGACTTTGTGTTTCATTTCACACAGTGTAAAGAAATGTAATGCAAACACAATTTAAAGAAACTGAATATTTTTTGTTTGTGAGATAAAGGGATGTGTAGCAGAGAGAAGTTTGCTGATGTGAATACAACCTAAATCTCCTGGAAAGCTTTTAAGTGCAATTTACCTTCTTGTGATAAAGAGTGATGATGAAAATATGTTCTTTGAAGAAAATACACAAAGGTTTAGAAGCCATTTTATTAGCTTACAGATTTATCATCTGGGATAACTTTTTAACCTTGTGAGGCTGGATGCCCTTACCAAAATTTTAAATGGAAAAATCAGACCTATATGTTTCTGACTTTGATTGCAAGTTAATAAATAATCAGATTTAAAATCTATTAATATCCTAATTTAGCCTTTGTTACTTAAATTATGCTGAACAAAATTGAACAACGTCCTTATCAAATCCAAGTTACAATTGCAATCAAATTAAATCCATCAGTAATATAGAATAAAGAAAGAAAGCAAACTGACACATCAGGGAAGCTCAAAACAGGAAATTACACTATATTTGTCCGATTTTTAACATTTAAGCACTAACAAAGTAAGCTTCTTTATCTTTTTTATTTTGGACAGCACAGCCATTTGAATTACTGTTCAGTCAGTGACTTGTAAGGAATCCATATTCTGTTTAAATCCTGTGTTTTGGTATGGAATGGCTTATAATTTCCAATTGTTTTTGCATGGTAGAATACTTTTAGGCAGGCACACTTCTAGAGCTGAAAAAAACAAGCTAATCCACTGTATTGTCTTCTAGATGGAAGCATAATAATATACATCTTATCACTTGAACACATTCACATGTTAATTATGCACATCTTTTCTAGGAAAATCAAAGCATGCGGTCAAGTGATCTCATAGTAATAATATACAGTAACAAAAAAATAAAAACAAAGAAAAAAAGATAAAATAGTAAACTCCCTCTTTTCTGGTCTTCAGAATCAAGAGTGCAATCCAGTTCTAATGCCATTCAGTATCTGATATCAGTGAACTTTGGTCACTTCCATTACCTTTGTTTCCCTACCCTTTTCTGGACTCTCTGTCAGAGTTGTTAGCTTCTCTCTCCTTTCTTTGGTGCTCTGATAACCAAACAGAGACCAAATGTGTAGGTTTTCATTGCCACTTTACCACTCAATCTCTCCCTTGAAATAAACTCAGCAAAATTCACAGTCTTAAAATAAAATCCAGTAGAGACTGAGGGATCAGATCAGTTTAGAACTGTGTGAAAGTTGCCTCTTTTTCTGAAAAAAAATTGTATTCTCCAAAAGTACCATATTAAAGAAAAGATGACTTAGTTTTGATCCTTGCATTCCTTATCAATAGTTATGGGGTGCAAAAGATCAAGGGTTCTGTCATGTCCTGTACAGTACTAGCATGAATTATTACCTAACTGCTGCCACTGCCCCTTACTTCATTTATGCTTGCTGTCTAACCATTGATTAGTGTTTATATAGTGGACTGAGGAGAAAGAGTCCCTGGACAAAGTATATGTTTGGTTGATTCTGAACAGATTTAAAAAACAATATTTTGACAACTGAATTCAGTTAAGGCAGAAGTGGAGTACTTTCCGTTTCTCCAAGTACATTAAACCCCATGATTAGAACCTCAGTTATTGCAAGACTTAGCCAGTTATGGTAGTCCAAATTGACATGTCCTGAGGAATTTGTCTGAGTCTCCGATCGTCTAAAAGTAAATTACCAAGACAAGTCTACTGTCAGTCAAGACTGGTCCCCTCACTCCCCTTGGAGCTTATATTCACAATCTGTTAGCCAGCATTGTCAAGAATTTCCTTCTATCATTAGTCATCAGCATATTTTTTCTTTTAAAAGTGTAATTCTGCAACACTATTTATATTTTATGTATGTCAGTAAATAATATTTCTTTCTTCTCTCTTGTACTTGTGCACCTGTACACTCACAAGGGTTAAAACCTTTGCAATATTTGTAGATGGTTGGCGTGTCCTCACTTACACTTGTTCCGTATGACACCTGGCATTTAGACACTAGAACTTTATTCAACATAGCTTTTATTTTTCTTCTTTTCAGTGTAGATTTTGCATTGTTTTTCTGTTAAAAACTCACAGAGAGAGCTTCAGTATAGCTGATTTCCTAGGTTAAGTTCAATATGAGGATCAGCAAACAAATACCTTCTAACAGAGACACTTCTTTATGGACTTATCTATATTTTATTGTATTTTTTTTACTGTTTCATTGATGGCTGAATTAAAATGTTAGTTATGTATTCTATATTCTATAAACACACTAACTTTTTTTAGTTTAACAATCATTCAAAATAATTTCAAATTTGTATTATAACCTGAAAAATACTATTAACAATGAGACAGCTCCCAAATTAAATTTCTAAACCTGGCATATGACTTGTGTGGAGTTTACCTGCCAGGGCAGGAGGCAGCTGTACGTCCAGACCAAGTAGGCAGTTGCCTAAGGCAGTAGTAGAGAGACACGAAAATCACAGTGGTAGCAGAGCAGCTCCCCCAGGCACTATCTGGTGTGCTAAGTTTATGCTATCTTCTCAGTCTCAATAATGAGAAAACTTGTCCCACTCCCTGGCCTTGTTTTTCCCTCATACTCCTCCTGGTAGAAAAATGAGGTCTGGAAACATCCCAGCATGGAGCTGGAGAAGGACTGCTCTTCCCTTCATCTTCTTTCTCTCAGGCAGTCATGCTACATTGTGTCAGAAAGTCCAAGCAGGTGTTTATTATTTTATCCTTATTAATTTTGATTCACTGCTGTGAAACCTTGAGTCTGCCCATGACAAAATCGTTATATTGTTTTCTGTACCACTGTGCTAATCTTGGCTGGGATAGAGTTAATTTTCTTTATAGTATGCAGCTATGTTTCTGGTTTATGATGAAAACAGTGTTGATAACACAGGGATGTTTTAGCTACTGCTGCACAGTGCTTGCACAGCATCAAGATCTTTGTTTCTCACGCTACCCCACCAGCGAGTAGGCTGGGGGTGCACAAGAAGTGGAGAGGGGACACAGCTGGGATGGGTGATCAAACAGATATTCCATAACATACAACACCATGTAAAGGAGGAGGAAGGGGGGATGTTCAGAGTTCTGGTGTTTGCCTCCCCAAGTAGCCATTACACATGATGGAGCCCTGCTGTCCTGGAAGTGGCTATGCACCTGCTTGCCGACGGGAAGTAGTGAATGAATTCTTATTTTACTTTGCTTGCACGTTCAGCTTTTGCTTTCCCTATTGAACTGTCTTTATCTCAATGCACAAGTTTTCCCACTCTCACCCTTCTGATTCTCTCCCCAATCCCACCCAGAAAGAGTGGGCGAGTGGCTGGGTGGGGTTGGGCTGCCCACCAGGGTTAATCCACAACAACCACTCAGCATTTAGGACCAAAACTCCTCGACAGCAATGGGTTTGGTCATTCTGGTCATTCATTCAGCTATTGTTAGTGATCCTTGTAGCTTCCCATTCTACTGATATAAATAAGGTTTCAAATCAGCCTGACAGGTTTTATTCTAATAGGTCTCAGGAATCGGCAGTAGATGCATGTGCAAAGGGATCTTCATGCACAGTAATTCCCACTCTAAGAAAGCCATTTTCCAATTTTGTTGTAAAGTTGGTAATTCCAGAAATAGCATTACATACGTGTGAAAGTTCAGCTGACTAAAGCACCAAAACTAGAACTGTGACTAAATTGAGGCACATATGCCACACCATAAGAATTGAACCAAGTTCCTAGTTCTTAATAGATGTCCTCAACACCATCAACTGGGTTTCCTGATACAATCCATCAGTTGACAGTCTGTTGATTTAATGTTTATATTTCATTAATGTTTCATGGGATCTAGCTACCTGGTTGAGGCTTTTATGCTTAATGCTGAATGGACATAGCAGATACACTTTATCACATTCTGTTGCAAGGGTTTGGGGTGTTTTTTCCTAGAAGATGTGAAGGCTCTTTTTAAGAAGCGAACTGTACAGACAGAAGGAGATGGAGAAGATGAAAGAGAACTTTCACCTGGATGCACATGAAGGAGATGAAAGGTAGTAAATAGTCTAAGTTTATTTTCATAGGACTGTTAATGCTCTCAAAAAATATAGGTGACTTTCCTGAAATTATGTGAAGATTGCAAAGCTTTGCAATCCATTAAAATCTTTACTATAAACCCCAGCAATCACTAGATTTTTAGATCACTCACTTGTGTGTCACTTGTGGCTGCTTTGTGTGTAGCCTACATATGAAAATTAAAATGAATGAACATAGTTCTGAATATTAAACAGAAGATTATTTCTGAAAATGTTTTTTGTCATTAAGTTATAAATACTGTCCCTTGCTGATAAAAACAGGAACTTGCTGTTAAGTACAGATTTTTAATTTTTGCTTTTCCCGTTTTTTAATCTAGAAAATATGTTAGAACTGCCTCTGAATAATTAATATACCTTGGGCATTCTCAAAACTTTGTTAGACTTACCTTAAAAACATAATGTCAATGTCATTTCTTGTTCTTATTCTTCTTTGCAAAAAAACTACACTGTCTACAGCACATTGAGTCTTCCTTTTAGAATCTGCCCTGGAGAAATTCATGTCTGAACACAGGCAGCACAGCTTAGAGCTGGGAAGCAGCCTTGTCTCTCGTTAGTAATTACGGCTTCCTGAGAGATACTGACGCTAACTACACAAGCATGGAGTTCCCATGTTCCCCTCCCTTGCAAAGTCAAAGAGGTCAGTGTAAGCTGTCTGCATGGCATACATCAGAACAAAGGAAAAAAACTCTTTCTCTGCTGGGGTGTGCATCTGCTCTACAGGCACCTTTTCTCTGGCTTCTCTTGCGGTGAGTAAGATCCTACCCTTTGGTAAAGCAGAGTGAAGAACAAATATCGGCAGGGTGCAGCCTCTCCGAGGAGGCTGAGCTGTTTGGTGTTACCTCGTCACTGAACACGGTGCCAGCTGTGAGAAGTCAGTTTCTCCTCTTTCCCAGTTTATATGACTCATATGCGACCTATACCTGTCTAACTTTCTGCTGCTCTGTGCTAGAGCTCACTACTACATCTATTGATGGTTCATAAAGCTGATACTGCTCGTGCACAGGGAAGTTAACAGTATTCCATCTCTTATAACAAGTTCTCACCCTCCAGATGCCTGAGCTCTTACTTACCATAGAGTAGCCATTTTTATTTTGAGTCCAGGGACATACAGAAGCAACCTGAATTCTAGATAGGGGAAGTGTCTGACTATAAGACCTCGACTGAATGACTGGAAGATGAGCTAGGACTAGAATCAGTGCTCCCACCAGGCTAAACATCCAAAATTAGAATATTAGTGTTAGTCTAAGAAGTATCACACTGGCACATGCAAGATATTGTAGTAAATATAGGAGCTTTCATTTGTACATTCATTTATACTTGTATAAAGGCAGTTAACTCTTCTGTTAACAGCTATTTCCTGTTTTCAGTAGATGGGAAAATGTAATATTTTGTGAGTTAATAAATGTAAATCTTCTTGTTGGTGACAATGTACTTTTTTCACAGAGAGCACAATCTGTTGCTTTGTAAGAGAAATTGATAGGAAAAGCAAAAATTTACCCGACACGGATAGTCTCGACATCACAGAGAATTCAATGAATATTGTATTTGTAAAGGAGAGCAATTAGAGCATGACAGTTATGGTTGCAAAGTAACTTTTCCTAGTCTTACTGAAGATTTTGCTCAGAAAGTCGTTCTACTTGGATTTGATCCAACTCATGCTGGTAAATTCCACTGTTTCTGCTTGGTGGGAGAAGTCTCTACTGTTAAGTACTAAGAGGTGGTGGCATTAGACCCCTGTGTGCCCCTTAGCTGTCAGAGTATTCAGTTGCAGTTTGCATTCTCTAGGGACCTACTCAGCTGCTGCCTAAGTTGACTTTCTCCTACTCGCCCTCCTGTAGCGTGAGTATAATTGATAGTCAAAAGGAGTTGCTAATAGTTGCCTGTTCTGAATGCCCAGATTGCACTGGCTGCTTCGAGCGATACTTTCATGCCAATGGACTATATTCTAAATTCTAACTGTCAATACTCTGTGGTCTGATTTTCACCTCTGTTGTCTCACATGGGCTGATTCTATATTCATATCCTTCTAAAATTAAGTTTTCATAAAGACTTCAGAGACCTGTACTTTATATATATTGACACCTCTGGATTTGTCTCATCCTTCTTTGCAACTGTCTCTCTGGCAAAGTCATGAATATTTGTTGCTGGCAGAATGAAGTCTCAGTTTCCAACCCAGTTATATCACCATCTGTAGTGTTCACAGATCACTGGAATTTATCTTCTCCTATCCAGGGAATTTCTAGACGTTTCTGAATCACAGAAGATTTGCCATTTGTCAGCTCTCATTACCATGTCCTTTCCTAAGTTGAAACTGATGGAGCAACAAAACCAACAGCAGCTGGTTTGTTTTCAAGATGCTTTAGATACAGAGAGGATATATACATCTAGGATTGGCTATGTGACTAATGTTTTAGAAAGATTGTGCGTACAATTATTTTTCTTTTTATTTATTATTTTTCTATGGAAACAATGTATTGCTATTTAGTGATGAGAAAATTATCATAATAAAAGGTCAAATTTAGAAAGATTTATAAATCAGTAAGAAAAGATCTATTTGGTTAAAGTGCTCCTTCGTAATATCTTTATAATGTAGGAATTCTAGAGAAAAATTATTGTACACTAATTCCATTTGGAGACAATTGCAAATTTGGAGAGACTGTAAAGCTGAGAAAAGGCAGAGATAAATTACTTTTTTTTTTTTTTTTTTTTTTTTTTGTACAAACCTGCTATTCCCAGTGTGACTGCCGAATCCTCATACTGTACTTCACTCAGATGAGGAGACTTGGGACATATCAGCTCCATCGCATAGGGCAAAGTAAAGATATCTCCAAATTAGCAAGCTCCAAGCTAGACAGAAGTAGCAGAGCAGTGTGAATGTGCACATCACATAAACTGAGAGGTTAATTGTTTCTAACCTGAAGTTAACTTGCTCCAAAGTACAGGCAGAGTGAGACTGGGACTGTCAGCACAAGGCCATGTACACCTGCACCAGGAATGTTGAGGCAACTTTGCTTAACTCCTCATAGGTATAAGTAATCTGTTTGTTACTGAAGTGAATTTTAATCTTAATCTATCACTTTGCCAGTCAGCATGAACTGCCCTTCCAAGGGCAGGAATTTATAACCTCCCTTTTTATACAGGTTGCTTTTTTCTAGGGCTTATGTAATCACTATACAGCATTTAAAAGTTCTACTTTTATACTTCTTGGTGATTTGAAGACTTTTGTGGACTTGGTAATTGTTTAGGATTAGAGATAAATTCATTATTTTAAGCACCTCTTAAATCCCCCCAAATGGAACAGAAAAGTGATAAAATAGTGAAGAATAGCACATATGCTTTCTTAAAAGAAGTCTCACAGACTTAATGCAACCTACAGTAGAAAGGAATTCTCGTTCATGAAGACAGTTAAAAAGGGGGATTTTGCAGTAACTGATCTATTGCAGATCTTCATTGTCTAGCTTGAAGATTTTCTTTTAACGTCGCCTACTGTACAAATACATTTTTGCTTTTGTGCATCTTGTTCTGCATAACACAAAGGCAATCCTATCAGTCCTAAACAAAAGCAGTATTTTGCAGTAAAAACAGTAACCTAGTTTGTGTTAAATGTGCATGATTTTTAGAAGTGTTCAAACAACTCAGTAACTGTGGACAGATCTACTGATCTACAAATTAGCTCAGTTTGGGGAAGATCTGAAAAGACAACTTCATTTTTTTCGAGAAAGCCAGTACCTTACCACGCTAAATCATTAATCTAGTTTCCCAAGGTCAGATATCAGAGAAGTAAGGGCAGAACTATAACCAAGAAACCAATAGCACACATGTTATCTCTCATATGTTGCATTAGGCAATCAGTCAATGTACACTGCAGCAGAAATCAAAGAATTCAGTATCAAATTAGAATCTGAGGAGTAGATTTCTCCTTTGGCTTTAACATTTACTTGAACTGGGGATTTAACTTCAAAGAAGAGTGCTGCATCTTGGTCGCATATGCCTTTATTCAGATATCCAAGATTAGAATATCAGAATTTGATATTTCCTGGAAGGCCTACTCAGCCAGCCATCTGCAGTCCGGGAGGTTTCTCCAGTGCATTGATGATAACTTCCTGATGCAAATGGTGGATGAGCCAACTAGGAGAGGAGCGCTGATAGATCTTATGAATAAGGAGGGTCTGGTTGAAGAGGTGAAGGTTGAGGGCAGCGTTGACTGCAGGGACCATGAGGTGGTAGAGTTCAGGATCTC
>NW_010111946.1:0-1145 GCF_000699245.1 Pterocles gutturalis
GAGTGCCCGTGGGGTGTGCTGGGGCCAGGTCTGGGCTCCCCAGGACGGGGGGGAATGGGGGCTTAGCGGAGGGACCAGCAAAGGGACATCCCTCATGCGAGGAGGGGCTGGGAGAGCTGGGGCTGTTCATCCCAGGGGAAAGGGGGCTTCAGGGGGGTTCTCATCAAGGGGAATAAAAATCTAAAGGGCACTGTAAGGAAGAGGGAGCCAGACTTTTCAGTGGTGCCCACGGACAGGCCAAGAGGCGATGGAATGGATGGAAATGGAATTTCAACCCGAATACAAGAAAATGTCTTACTGCGGGGCTGACCGAGCGAGGCAGGGGTTGCCTGGGGATGCTGTGGAGCCTCCATCCTTGTCAGCCATCTGGCCACGGTCCTTAGCAGCCACGCACCCTCAGCACGGCCGGTTCATCCTGCTAGGCTCATCAGCTGCTGCTTTTTTTAACCTTTATGGCATCACAGAAAAGCCAGAGCCTGTGCTGACAAGGGCTAAGCAAACACAAAGCCAGTAATCAGTGCTCACTGGTACCAGGGCAACAGCAGCGCGGCCATACGGTTCGGGGCTGTATAAACATGGCCCATGGCCCCCAGGGAAGCGCCTTTCCATCTGTTACCAACTAGAGATTCTCGTGACATTGTGCTCGTAAGGGGGAGAAAATTCCCTTTGCAGACGGCAGGAGCCACGGGTTGGTTTGTGTTTGCTTCCCCTGGGCTGGCCGTGAGGGTCCCACAGGCAGAACCGCGGGGCTCAGTGATGTTTGTGGGAATACCTGTGTGTGCTGGGGGGGAACGGAAAAAGAGATGTTAAAAAGCCACAAACATGGGTGAATTCTGGCCCCCTACCTCTAGCACAGCTGCGGTCTCTGGTACGGCAGAGCAGGCTGCTCTCGGGCACCAGCATCCCGCTGGCATCCTGGTGGGATGAGGGGGTTTTACCTGAGATACTTGCCAGGTCTGTGGGTTCCTTTGTCTCTGGCTGCTCTCTGCTGCCTGATTTGCTTCGTGCAATTAGCTAATGGCATAACGATCTCAGTGACCTTGAACCCGCCAGACCCTGGACACTCAACCTGGGATGAAGCTGCAGGTGGTGGTTTCCCTGCATCCCAACGGCTAACCCCAGCCCCACATCATTGCTTTGGGGGG
>NW_010111947.1:0-7500 GCF_000699245.1 Pterocles gutturalis
TTTAATATGTTGTGGAGTTTTTTAGTACTAAAAAAAAAGGAAATTAAAAGTTAAGATAGTGGTTTCCATGATCTTGAACTTAAGGAAACTTTAATGATTAATGTATGGTATATACTGTCTGTGTCCTGGGAGTTATAAATTTATGTACGAGATACCTTTTTTGGTAGGCAAAAATCTCCAACAGGTTAAATGTGGGATAGGCTTTTTTAAAGGTTATTTTTCCCAGGATTTTTTCTTTAACTGTGGGTAATATATTATTCTAATTCAGCTCATATCTTATGCTAAATTTTACTTAGGATCAAAGCCATTCAAGTGCAAGATATGCCACTTTGCAACCGCTCAGCTCGGAGATGCCAGAAACCATGTCAAGAGGCACCTTGGGATGAGGGAATACAAGTGTCATGTCTGTGGGTGAGTAAATTGAAACAGTCTCCACCATGGTTAACCAGGAGAAGAGTGCAGGATATGCATTGTTTCAGAATTGAAAACTGTGATGTGAGCAAGAGTGGCTAAAATTATGCATGCATATCCTCCTTTCCATTGTTATGGTAAATTCCTTAAATACAGTTATGACATTCTTTTCCCACTTCTAATCCTGCACTGAAGATGAGCAATTTTATGGGCTACAAGGTCAATTTGAACCTGTAATCTGTAAATTGACTAAATTATAGGATGTTCATTCACATTGCCAGGGAGAACTGTAAATTCCATTTAAAGACATAAAAAATATATAATATAGACTTTACTGTGTGGGGTTTTTTCTTTTGCTATACTGTTATAATTTTAGTACCATTAACAGATTTCTGGACTCCATTAGGGTTTTCATTCTTTACAAAAACAAAACAGAAGACTGCATTTTCAAACAAATGGATCTAAAATATTGCAAGCATAAGACTTTAAAAATAAATTGAGTCTTTTATAGTATGCTGGTGTTCTTGTTTGTTATCCAAAAAAATCTTGTTTTTCTTCTTTTACTTAATCGTTATTTTCTCAGAAGGATCGTTCATAATGCTTAATTGTCCTTCAAATGTGTTGCATTTAATAGGAGGCATTGAGACTGCTTAATGCAAAACTAATTAATTTAGCAGAAATGTTTAAAAGGTTTTAAAATGCCATGGCATATATGGTACATCATAGGACACTCAAAGTTGGATTTTAATACCCTAGTTCTGATTAAAAATATATTTTAATGTTATTAGGCTGGAGAAATTAACTAATATATGCATCATATAAAAACATTTTACTCAAACCTATGTAACCTGCTATAGCAGTGTTATGGCTAATGTGTAGAAGAGCACAGGTTCAGTTAGATGATGCAGTGCACACATGAATGGTGTGGTGTGATGTTGGGGATAATATTCAGCAGCAGGGGATTTTTAGCCTTACTATACCCATCTACCGCAGGACAAAGTGAGTTACACGTTTTAAAGGACAAGTGAAGCTTCAGCTGAAGATGCAGTTGAGTGGCTTTCACTGATTCATCTCTCTGTTTTTCAGATAATTTTGCATGTAGCACTATGAGATACTTTGGATGTTTTTACTCACTTCAGAAAATTAATTGCTGACTTCTTGAAACAAGAAAGAAAAATGTATGAGCCTAATTCTTAAGTCCACTGAATATCAGTAGTAGAATAACTTGTGCTACTCTTTTATTTTGTAGCATGTTTAAAATAAACATTATGCATGGTAGGCTATTTTATGTTGTTTTAAAAATCTTATTTACTATCTCTGCTATATGAATTGCTGAGAATCTTTGGGCGGTGAAACACTGCCCACATTGGTGGTAGATACCCTGTCCCTGGAAGCATTCAAGGTCAGGTTGGATGGGGCTCCGGGCAACCTGATCTAGTGGAAGAAGTCCCTGCTTACTGCAGGGGGGTTGGACTAGATGACCTCCATGGTCCCTTCCAGCTGAAACTATTCTATGATTCTTTGAATTTGGCATGGAAGATAGTTTGTGACTACAGATCCACAGAACTGTTTAGCTAAAGCTAACCTCTGTTCTTTAGAAGTTGTCAGCAAACTTGACAATGGTTCCTTATTCAATTCCCTTTTAACTTAAACTGAAAGATCATATTATTTAACTATGTTATAAGAGAAAAAGTAAAAAAAATCTCAAAATAGCTAATACTTTATCTTTTATAAAAAGAGAATTAAAATTATTAGGATTTGGCACAGTACCTCATTTTTCCAAAAACTCATTCCTTCACTTCTGGATTGACATGTTCTTAGAATCTGTCTCAGAAATTACAGAATTCTCGGTTACAATTTGCAATGGTTATGCAAAAGAGATAGGAAAACATGTAGGAATGATTTAAACTGTATACTTGAATGTTAGTCACTTTGCTAAGGTGATTGCTTACAGTATGTTACTGACATGTCATACCTGGTAGCCAAGCAGTTACTGCTTTTCCATTTCTGTGTAGTATTGTATAGCTAATTTTCATCAGCAACGTTAAGCTGTGCTATTTAGATATGACAAAACAATCACCCGAAGGGACACATACCACAATACCCTGTGCTCACAAAAATCTGATTTATCTACCTGTTTAAATAATCATCACATTGCACTTAATGTGCACCAAAAATGTATTTTAAGAATTACACATCGACACTGATTTAATTGGAAAATACATTTTTTGTACTGTAGCTAACAGTCCTAAAGAATTGATCAGCATTTGAAGGAGGAATGACCAGAGCAGTTTAAACTATAGTCCAAATAATGAATAAGCCTTCCTTAAATGTGGAAGAAGAGAAAAACTGCAATAGCCTGTGCTGTATTTCTGCTGTTTTAATTGAAAGGATTGGGTAGTGTGTACGTTAAAAAAGTAAAGTAGCAACATAAAAAAAAATAAAATTACTAGGACTGGCTATCGGATTAGTGGCACTATAGAGCATTGGTACATTAACACCACTGACAATGTCAATTCATTATCATTGATGGCTAAATAATCTTAGCAATGCTCAGTGGACCTATTAGTTCCTGAACATAAGCAGCTCATGCTGCATTTCTTCATTAGCTTTAATTGCTATAAATTTTACCTTTTTAAAAATCATGCTTTAAAAGGTGAAGTGATCTTTCAGGAACATTAACTCTGTAATTTTGTCACAAACAGAAGGTCCTGCACTATGTTTTCTTTTCTGCAGTAGTTAATATTCTATCCTCTGACTTTTAGATTCATAGTAATAAGCCCTCTGCTAGGTGCGAGGATAAATTGTGTTTCAAAAGCTTTTGAATCTGCTTGGGCGCTTTTTAAAGGCGAAATGTCAGTGCAACATCGTGGTGTAGTGCGGTCTCAAAATACCACTGGTTTTTTTTTTTTTTTTTTTGTAAACAGAAAAGCACAAAGTTTTATCTGTGGTGTTGTTTCAGAAAGGGTTTGCTGTGTCTCCGTTTCCCAAATGATCCTCATATTTACATGATACAGAGTAGACAATATATAATTCACTTAGTTGTTGAAAAAGGCAGTAATTTTGCTATGTCCTCCTATTTTTTTTTTAATTGGAGTTCAGGGTTTGTTTTTCTTCAGCTGCACAGCAGAAACTACATGACACAGAAATTGGACACCGCTAATGTTTTAACATTTGGAATAAACCGTCTGCTACTCATTTCCTTATCGCAGATGTGTGTTAATTGTTTTCTTTTCCATACTCATGGCTGTAAAATATAACCCATTATTTCAGAGGTAGCATCTATTTTCTGCAGGTAGAAAACTGCTGCATATTTGAATTTAATTTTTGAAAGTCTGTCTCTGAAATTGGCTGATAACCCTGGGTTAGAGGAGCAAATCTTGGTTGCCCAGCATTTAAAATTTTAGTTTAATTTGCCTGGTGAAATGCAGTGAAAAGGCTAATCAACTTTTCAAATTTTATGCCTCAGGTAGAACATGAAAAATGCATTGTTCTGTACTTGAGATTTTGAACAGAATTTACAGGCCAGGTTTGATTTAAAAATTTATCTACTATTCCTTTGCCTTTTTCTTGCCTTTGGTTTCAGAAACAGAATATTTGGGGATGTAGTTACATGTTTCAAGTAAGAGTGGCTGCTGCTTTATTTTTTTTCTCTCCTTTACAACTTCTTAAAAAATATGCTGAGGAAGATGGGTATAAGGTAGGTTTGGATTTTTAGGAAAATTTTCATGCACATAACATTTTTTATGACCTTCCTAAAAATTGAAAGGACATTTCTAGCAAGGTCTTTATTACGTTTATTCCATCTATAGTATTCCATATATAGTAGTCAAGTACTTTTAAGGAACAAAAGTAAGTATTTATATACACAAAGGAATTTGGAATGGGGTGAAAAAGGTTGGGGTTTTTTTCTGTATTTTGCTGAAGTAGTTCTTTCTTGTGGGTTGGGTTATTGGGAGGTTTTTTTTGCTTGATTTCGGTCTCTTGGTGGATGGAGGTATTAATCTTTTTTACTTTCTGCTCCTCACTTCTTGATTTGCTCAGAAACTCCTTTTCACAATTAATTCTGGAGATGTTATAATTCTGCTAAAATAAGTGTTTTACTAAATTCAGTTATTTTTGAAAGCCTCATATAAACAAGCTTTGAGGAGAATAATAGTGTCCTAAACTTGGAAATAACTTCACTTTTGCTGCTGTTATTAATGCTAAGAATAGGTCAGAGATCTTAATCTGTATAAAGTTCAGTATTTTAATGGCAGTGGTTGCTTTGAGAATGTCTAAAGAAAAATACTCGCCTATATTGAGTATAGGCGCTAAAAGATCTTTGTACTTTATAGATAAGAATGTGCTTTGACCAACTGCATCAAAAAATTGGCTGTACTCCTGTGTGGTGTGCTCTAAAAAAATCTTTTAGATTTTCAGGTTTTTTTTTTAACTGATGACTGTTAATGTCAGGCTACTTTTAGTGAAAGCCTGCTCTTAAGATTGCTTTTAGCAAGCAAAAAAGACTTATTCATAAATTCATTGCTAGGAGCAGGAAAAACATTATATTTTCAAGGATGCCTTAATGTACTGTAATATAAATTATTTATACTTATGCAGTTTGGGAAATCTTAAATAGAAAGTTGCTACTCTGGTAAAACTATTTTTTGTGTGGTATTACCTAGTTTTTGTGCATTAGAAGGGATCTCTGTGTAGATGATTATAATGTCACTTTCTGACCTTTGCAGCTTGAATAATTGTAAATCATTGCTTCATAACGTGTCAGAGAATGTCTGTACTAGGCAATTAAATGGCAGAATATAATAGACCAAATTATTGCCTGTCATGTTTTCAACAACACAGTTAGTATTTGAGTTACACTTAATCATTACGTGCATTAGCAACTTCATTGGAATCCAGCTTCAGGCTGAGCATGAAATACATTACATTATTTAAACCTCTAATGGTAGAAGTCATTTATTTGTGTTGAAGTGTACAACATGCAGAGTTTCATAAAGCAAGGAACACTTGAGAGCTTAATTTATCCAAATCAAAGTCTAAATGCAGATAAACACAAGTGGCAAAAATCAGTAATTTTTATAGGCTGGAAATATTTAAAAATACATGGTTGTGGGTAATTGTAGGCAGATAAAATCGCTATTTTTAGTCAGCTCTGAGAACTAAAACTGTTGTGTACCTAAATCATGAAATGCATCATGAAATTGCATTTTGGAATGAACAAGTAATTACACACATCATACCTACAGATGTGTCCAAACAAAAAAATATGTATTTGGTTCAGCTGTTTAGATCAGAGATAAGTGTGTGTGAAATGACTGTTCCAGTTCCAGCTATTCTGAGTTTCTCTATCTGCATTTTGCCACTTGGTCCTATCATACGCTTGTGTCTACGTTTACTTCAGTAAAGAAAATGAGGTGTCCCTACGTAACAGCTTTCCAAACTTGCACACACTTTTAAACAAATTAGTAAGAAAATACTAGAAAAATGTGTGGAGTAAGGTAACATATGTGTTAGATTATCTTGTCAATTTTTGTTCAGTTATCTATAATTTTATTAGATTTGCAAACCTGACCTTCAGTACATAGTCTCTATTTTTTACTATTTAAGAAAACTACTTGAAATGGAAGCAATTTACTTTTATTCAGAAAAGCCCCCCAGCATCTTTAAACAGCTGGTATGGATCCTACGGTGTGCTGTGTGAGACTCTCTTGACCTGGAAGTCTGCTGTGGAGTTGGCTGGAGTTAAAGCCAGTGAGTGGGACACTTGGGTACAGGTGTTGGGAGGACTCTTCTGCTTGAAGCTGGTATTACAACTGGAAAGTCAAGACCATCTTTCATCTTTCGGACTTAATAAAAACTGTTTTTAGCAATTTGCATGATAAACTGGATTATAATAATTAGTTGTACTTGCTGAAGAGAGAAGTTATACAAGGGATATACTTGTGAGAGTATATGTTTGTATTTGAATGGGAGATGACAGTGATGCAGACTAATATCTTTGCTGCATGCAATCCAATTCAATCCACTTTCAAATGGTCATTATCAAGATGCACAGCGGTGTGCCTATGTGCGGAACATGTAACTGGTGCTTTTACAAATGTGCATTTTTAATTTTTTACTTTACTGTAGATAGCTCTGATGTCCAGGATGTGTGCTTCTCTGTTAGTCCATAGGCACTTTGCTCTGAATGCGTCCTCCAAGAGCAAGCACCTTCTCTGCCTGCGCAGGGAGGGTTTGAGCCCTTCCTGAGAAGGCAGGAGTTGTGACTAATGGTAAACAGGCTGATGGTGCAAAAATTGGGGTTTAACACTTAGTGCTAAGTCAAGTGTCAGTCCTGAAAATCAGTATACCTACTGCTGTCCTTATAATCAACGGTTCAGAAGGATTTGCCTTAGCATTGAGAAAGATACTGTTAAAAATTGCCTTCTGTTGGCAGAAGGAGATGGCAAAAAAGTTGACTTGGTTTTGGTTACCATGAGAAGAAGGGAGACTGAAAGTTGTCAATCCGGGTGGTTGGTGCTGACAGGGAGAGAGGTTTGCTTGATTAAAATTTTAGTGTTGTTTTGTTGATAGGCTTAACTTGCATGGTTTGGATTTATGTCCAGAATTCAGGAGGTTTACATTTGCTTTATTTTTTGGCTTCAATAATTTATGCGTAGGAATTGCATGAAACTCCTGATTCAGCTATGATTTTCCTTGGTCCTTTTAGTAACTTTACTTTAAAATTTAGAAGTTAAGTAACTGAGTCTAATCTTTATCAAAGAATAGCTCTTTCCTAGTACTACGGGGTTTGGTAAGAGAAGTGGGATGTCACCCAAAAAGGGAAAAAATAGACTCTGCTTTATGTTTCATACCTTTTAGCTGTAAGTTGTTGAAATGCCCTCAATTTTAACCAAATTTAATCTATAAGAATTGGCTGCCGAATCAATCTGTTGGGATATCTGGTTTTTTTGTGTCCAATTTTACTTGCATCAAATGTATTGCTGTAATGTAGCTTCTTCAGTGTGACTGCTCAATTTATTGGAAACCCCCAGCCTCTCAGAGGATGTGGTGTGCAGTGCATCCACATCTTCTTTTTTGTTTAGA
>NW_010111948.1:0-282 GCF_000699245.1 Pterocles gutturalis
GTTGTTGAAGCTGTCCTCGTCGTCGATGCCGTTGGCGGCGTCGAACTGCGTGTTCTCGAGCCGGGTGATGAGCCGCTCGTCCTCGTCCCCGAACTCCCCCCCCATCAGCGTAGGCTCACCTACCACCATCACATCCTGAAAGGGGAGACGGTCCCGAAACATAATCGAGGTGGGGGAAGCCCGGGCCACCAGACCCCCCCAATGCCATAGCCCCCTTCCCCAGATGTGTGGCCACCTCTTTGTCCCCACTGCAGGACCCAAGGCTCGGGCACCGTCTGGGGG
>NW_010111948.1:385-606 GCF_000699245.1 Pterocles gutturalis
CCCTGGGGGTCTCCCTCTGTCCACTCCCAGGGGCCGGGGCAGGGAGCCCTCCCCTCCACCCCAGGGGAGGAAGAGAGAATGGAAACGGGATGCTTACAGGTACCTGACTGGACAGGGCGAAGGTGCTGGCTGGGCTCTTCTTCTTGCTGTTGCTGTTGTTGGTGTTTCCCCCACCAGAGCTCATGGTGCTGCCCCCCGACATCTTCCTTTTCCGGCGCTTG
>NW_010111949.1:0-7628 GCF_000699245.1 Pterocles gutturalis
AGGGTGCACTTGATTCCATCATCTATGTCGTTGATATGTTGAAGTGCACTGGTCCCAAGACAGACCCTTGAGGGACACCACTTGTGACCAACCTCCATCCACAGAGCCGTTGACCACAACCCTTTGGCTGCAACCAGTCAACAAATTCTTTATCCATTGAACAGTCCATCGTTCAAATCCATACCTCTCCACTTTAGAGAGAAGGATGTGGTGAGGGACCATGTCAAATGTTTTGCACAAGTCCAGGTAGATTACATCCGTTGCCTTTCCTTTGTCCGCTGATGCCGTCGCTCGATCATAGAAGGCCACCAGACTGGTCAGGCAAGATCTGGCTTTAGTAAAAAAGCCATGATGGCTGTCTCAGATCACCTCTTGGTCTCATGCGTGTCTTAACATGGCTTCAAGGAGGATCTGCTCCCTGATCTTCCCAGCCACAGAGGTGAGGCTCACCAGCCTGTAGTTCCCCAGGTCTTCTTTTCTCCCTTTCTTAGAAACAGGAGTAATGTTTCTCTTTTTCCAGTCACCGGGGACTTTAGCCAACAGCCAAGATTTTTCAAATATGATGGAGAATGGCTCAGCAACCACATCAGCCAGCTCTTTCAGAACCCTGGGATGCACATCATCTGGCCCCCTAGACTTATATACATTCAGTGACATGAGACGGTCTTGGACATGTTCTGCTGTTACAGTGGGAGGGATTCCGCTTCTCTCACCCTCACCTAGATGTTGAGGGAAGCCTGACTGACAGTGAAGACTGAGGCAAAGCACTTATTGAGTACCTCAGCTTTTTCCATGTCTGAGGAAGACAGTTCTCTTTTCTCATTTATCAGAGGGGGAACACTCTCCTTGGCCTGTCTCCTCCTGCCTATGTACCTGTAGAACCCCTTCTTGTTATTTTTCCACATCCCTCGCCAAGTTCAGCTCCATCTGTGCCTTGGCTTTCCTGATCCTATCTCTACACATCCTGACAACACCTCTGTATTCTTCCCAGGCTATACAACCCTGCTCCCACTTCCTGTACATTTCACTCTTTTCCTTCAGTTTGAGCTGTAGGTCCTTGCTCAGCCATGCCAGTCACCCTCTTTTTTCATGCCATGCTAGTAAGTGACCACAGTAATTTGGAGCTCTCTCTTGTTTTTGTCTTTAAAGATACTTCTCCCTCAGGATGACAGTGTAGTTCAAAGTCACTTGTCCAAGAGATAAACTCATCTTTTTTTTTAATAGAAACACTTGCACAGTACAGTCTTTTTAGCAGAAAGGAGCTGACTATTACAGTTTTTTGTCAACAAATGTTCTAAATTTATATTTGCCCTCTGCTAGCTTTTCATGTTGGCATGCACCAAGGTAGTGCAATCCTTGCCTGTGTTCTCACATGTGGATTCTGTACAGAACCTATTAGTTTCAGGAATCTGCATAGCTGTCAAAGAAATATGGGTTTGAGGGTGGTTTGGTACCACAACTCCAGATGGTGGTAAGACGGTAGCATAGGTAAGGAAAAGGAGTACTGGTCAGAGGAGTGAGCAGCCAAGGACTAATACCAATCCTGATGGCTGGGATTCCAAGTAGCAGTGTAACTGAGGTTGGAGACTAGCAAGTAAAGCTTTGTGACAGAAAAAAAAAAAACAAACTTAATGTACTGGACTAGAAGACAGTCTGACAACATGAGATACAGTCACGCTGATACTTTCCTTACAGGGCTTTTAATTGTCGCTAAGAAACATTCAGCTAAATCTCTGGAGGGAGGTTTGAGGTCAGTACCTCTGCTACTCTGACATAATGATGTACCTTCCTAAATTAAAATTTGCCTTTTCAGTTCAAAGTCTAAAAAAATGTTTCTAGACAAGTCACAAGTCTTCGCAAGCTTCCTGCAAATTTTTGTTCCAAAGGTGACCTAGCTTTGTCAGTTTTTAGTAACTGCAGTAATGGTAAAAGAACTTGTTCAGTTTTAATTCTGCTTTACTTCAACATAGCTATGAGCAACGGTAGACAACAACTCACTTTGCTTTACTTACTGCTTATGCCTGGAATATTGTCCATACAGTGCAAAAACAGTAAACTTCCAAACCACAATTTAGATCCTATAGATGTTGTTTTCCTGAAAACTTCCCTACTTGCCAAGGGCAAATAGGTTATTAATTGTCTTCAAATACTTGGCAGCTAAAAAACAGTAAATCCTGCCTGCTTTCCTTATTTCGTTGTTTTATTCATCAACATACAATAACATTTTCCGCTTTTTAGGTTTTTACCAGCTCAAATCACTACTGTATTTGCATATAAGCAAGACTTGACTCAATCTACTGTAGCTGTAGGTCATAAACACGTCTCAACAGTAGCTTTGAAACACCTTACAGCCATGGCACTACCTTCCTGTACTCTAACACCAGTAATCCTGCCATACCTCTTCAAGATGAAAAACATTTCATGTATTTTGCAATAGTAAAGAGCCTACGAACTAGGCACTAAAAAAATTGCGTAATTTCTCTAGACATCAAAAACCTGGAGCATTTTTCATAGTCTCCTCAGCCAACAAGTTTGTTTTATTCTATTTAGAAGTTCACTGTCAAAACATCAATCACTTAACAGGGACACCTTTACATAAAGAGACCTGATATTTAGTGTATTTTGTAGTTTATTTTTTTATTTTGCTTTTTTAAATAGCCAGAAGAGGGCAATGTCTAAAATAAGAAAAGAAGTCCACATAAAGGGGTGTACTGTTACCATTCACATACTACGTAAGCAACAAACAGCGAAGGACAGGAGTCACAAAGCAGCTCCAAATAGAACCCTAGAAGAAATAGTGTCAGAGGGTAATAAAACTGTATCACATGAGAAAAACTGCAGCATCACTTAACTTAGTATCAATCCTTTTCCTAGTATATTTGTATGATTTATGAGGAGATGCAATCAAAGAAAAATACTTAGTTCAATAACTTCTGAGTCAAAGAGAAGATCAGAAACCAGGTCCCTATTAAATCAAAAACACTGACCAAAATGTGAAATTTGGATCATTAACACTACCTTTCTCATCCATTTGTTCCTATTTAGTAAGTCCAGATGAACTAACCAAACCAGCAACTAAGAGGTACTTCAATCTGCCCAGCACCGCTGACTTTTAAGTTGGTCCACAGAATCTGTGCACAATCATTTAATCAGGTCAGCAATTAAAGTAGAAAAGTTTTATTTTGTCCTCTACAAGCATGTTAGATGCAAAATTTGTTATACTGTGGGTGATAACTAGTAACTATCTTTTCCCCATCACTGCTTTCATAGCAAGTGTCAGAAAGAGTTCACCCATTCAAGAAGTGACTTAGTATTATACTACACAAGACTTGTCTTTAAAAAACAGACAAGTATTTTAAGGAAAGATTGAAAAGTGTTTGCATTTACAAAGCTGACAGACGTCAGCCTAAGAATAAGAAACCAGAAGCCTCTGTTCTTGAAACTCTAGACATTCTATAACATCCCTAACAGAGAACGTAGGAACAGGTGAGCATCAGTGCCGCTTCAACTGGGTCAGGAATGAAGGACCAGAAAGAAGGGTGGAAGAGAAGGGATGCATCTCAGCCGAACTGAAAATACACTTAACACAGTTCACTGACCTAAGTGGGAAGGGGTCAACTCAACCTGCTTTAGCTCACTGGGAAAGGGTAACCCTAAATCATATTACTTCACTTGTGCTGCAGGCTAGGAGCGCGCACATGTTCAATTACCACAACTCAACTGATGGGCAGTAACATCACTGTGAAACTCAGCTACATGCTTTAGACACGTATTATAAAGTGAAAAAGCCATATTTCTAAGTGCTTGCTAGCAGTCACAGCTCACAGTCATTCAACTAAAGTAATCACATAATTAAGGATATAGCAATTGCATCTTTCAATGTTACATTTGATCATTTCTTATGAAAAATCCCTGTACTGTTCAGTATTTTTAGATTAGGCTTATAAGTGTTTTGTCTTTTACTCACTGACTGACTGATTCACCTCCAGTCTTGTCTCCTCCATCTGCCTCCTCGTCAGTATCAGAATCAGCTCCAATCTTGCCTAGATATACACAGTTTCAAACATTAAAATTTAGGCAGGTAATACAATTAATGCTATATAGTTAGTCTTACTCTTAATGATGAACTCTATTGCAACCAGCAGAAGAGGTTTTTTCTCAGTTAAAGCAGATGTTCTAAAATTAGATATACTCAAAACTAAAAACCTTATTTGCGAGTTTTCTGCTAGCCATGTGGTTGACATTTTCCAGTTACACAATATTACCAAAAACACAGAATAGCTATTGCTAGTGCAATTCTATAGGCACTAAAAATAAAGCACAGGAGACAGAATTAATAGAAGGTACTCCACAGCATTCAAGATTCAAAGACTTCCACTTAATTGAGAAGACAGCAATATGTATACAAATAAATTCGACAGTTCTTAAATATCAAGTTCAACAAGATACTGAAAAGCTGCAATGTCATACCCTTAATCAAAGTACATGAACCATGTGTCTCAGCACAGGGATCCAACAAGAATCCTTTAACTACACCGAATACCCTAGAGCAATTGCTAACACAATTGACCTGGTATTGCAGTATGTCAGATTTCCCCTGGGGAGAACCAGAAGGCAACTTAATGTCAGTTTACCTCAAAAAAATTTCAAACAATACTTCTACATGACTAGCTTTTTTTTCCCCCCCCCACCAAGTCAAAAGCTTTGTTCTTAGTTTGGGTACTAAGGAAAAGAAGCTTATACTACTGTTTCCTGAATGTGTACCTAATAGCTCCTAAATCAATGGACGATTTCATCCAAGATTAAAAGATCAAAACCATTATATATGTATATATATGTAATAGTAATACATATGTATATGAATATATACACATATATATACACTAATATACACTTGGTGTGTGTGTATATGCAACATATGTATACTAGTAGCTAGAAACAGAGTGAAAATCCAGTTTAGAAGCAAACTATTCTCTGGCATACAGTGGTGCCTAAAAGTTTCATTCATACCTTCAAGTATCTTCAAGAGTTTTTTTTCAGATAACAGCTCCAACTGCTCCAAGCAAAGCCTTTTGATTTCATCCATGGAACAGTTCTAAGAAGACAGATAAGACAGACCACGAGCTACTAAAAATTTCTGAGGACAGAGTAATTATGAATGGTAAGTAGTACTCCAGACAGAGTGAATGAAGAGTTAACTCAGATTCCAAGTCCCTTCTCCATTCTGACCTGCATTGATGCAACTACTGAAGAACACCAAGTAAGCATAGCAGTTTGGACAACTACCAAAAATAGCATGTGTGTGTTATTTTTGCTGAAAAATTAAGCAATACACACTTGACCTATGGCTTGGAGTTTTCACTGCAGCAGTAACACTGAGCAGTAGAAATACCGAGTCACATGTGTGAAGCATGGAACAGCAAATAACTGTAGCCCTGATTACTCCTAATTCTCCATCACTAGGGAGGCAGGTGGATTACACAATTAAGCCTGCAAACACCAGAGCCAGCTGTTGAATCCAAGTTCACAAACTGAAGCAAACACTGCTACTGACAACACACCAACTGTTGTCTATCATAATAAAGAAAACGTAAGAAATAGGTCAACTGTCATCCATTTCTCATGTTTGATACATATCACACACTGCCAAGGATTTTATGGACGTTCCAGTTACCTTCACATCTTTCACGCTACTTGGTGTGCTCATGGTGAAATAAAGTGATAATTTCACACTTTCAAATGAACTATGATACCACATACAAGTCCCAGAATTAGGAAGCGCTGAGCATATTGTAACATTCACAACTGCTGCAGGTTTGGTTCTACACCATCAGGCAACTTCCTTTGAAACTCAGTAATGCCTTTGCCTCCAGCTGCTCCAGACTCCTTCTCTTCTCCCAGACATAAGAAATGGATGAAACTGTATGCAATTCACTATATGTTTAAAATTAATAAGTCCTGCCTCACTTATATGATTAATATGACTCATAAAGATAAAAATTAAATACAAAAATTTTAAAATTATTAACAAGCATCACACAAATGGCATTTCAACTGCAGCCTCTTCTTCTGTACAGGCTGCTAGCATAATTTATTTGACCAAGTCCTGCAGTTCACAAGACTCAAAAAGCATATGTTCTAAACCAGTAAAGCTCTAGGAATACTACTACTAAAGTCCACAGCAGTTACAGCTTCAGAAGCTGTTCATCAAGAAGGGGTTTTATTGCCTTATCTCACCTATTAATTTAATACCATACAAAGAAATTCAGCTGACACAAATCAAAAATCAAACTTCTATTAACAAATCAGCATATTTACTAGTGAACAATACAACTGAATTTACTCCATACAATTACAAAACTCTTTTTGCATACAACTAACCAGTACAGACAGATAGTATAAAAATAAGCAGCCTGCAGTTCAGCAATGAATGAGCAGTGGAAAAAGGAGTAAGCTGGAACAACTTTATCAAATCTTTAAAGTCTCACTTTCAGAGACTTGATACAATCTTTGTTTAAGAAATATACAGGCAGTTTTTAAGCTAGAAGTCCACTAGACTTACAAGATAAATGCGCTTTGTTACACCAGCATTCAAGCTTGTAGGAAGTATATAAAAGGCCAGTGTATTTCAGTACCTTTAAAACATCAGGCAGCATCTTCTGGAGCTTCTTCTCTCCTATGACACAGAAACACTGTTGAAGCATTTCTTTTTTGTCCGAGATGTAGAAACTGACAGGTTTGAGTGACACACTGAGATCTAATCCTCCTTCTTCTATATCACTGGGTTGCTCAGCTTCTTCCACTTTTTCTCCAGATGGTACACTGCATTTTGCTTCCTAAAATCAAGGAGGGCAAGTACAATTTTCACATTTTCTGGTGAACTAGAGAAGAAGGAAACTTACAGCTTCATTTGTGCTTGCAATAGTTTTCTCTTCAGAATTACAACGGACATCTTAAGGTGGACTTCTGAACTTCCAAATAGTGTTTTAGTTTGCAAGGTAACTGCATTACAGAAGCTACCTTTTTTGTTACGGAAACCATTGTTATGCTAGGGGGAATTTTGAAAGGTTCAAGAGGCAAAAGGTAATTTTCAATATTAACTGGAAAATATTATCTGCAAATACGTAACTGCTGCTTATACATGAAGGTATGCTTTAAAACAGAAGAAATCTCTCTCTCTGATTTGCTGTGTAAATAAATCACTAATGTCGTAATTTACAGCCACCCTGGTAAGAAGAAAACTAGCACATAACTTCCTGTGTGGCACAGCCTTCTGAGAACAAAAGCAGACTTTGTATCAGAAAACAGATCTTCCATACATCAGTGGAAGACCTCTACAGTTAAAAAAACAGCTAGAAGTAAATGTTGACAGCCCCAGGATTAACTCAGGAGTAGTTTCGGTACTCACGCACCAGCACCACGGAGAAGAGCCTCACAATCCCGCAAACAGGAGCACCACGACCGGGGTCCCCCCAGAGCTGGTGCCCCACATCCCTCACGCCAGGCAGCGTGCACGGGGGGCACCGCGGCACTGCCCCTCCTCGCCCTGGGCGTCTCCGCTGCACACCCCTCCGCGCTGGCCGCCCGGGTTTTCTCCTCTTGGCAGCTGGGCTCAGTTCCGACTGAAC
>NW_010111950.1:0-3201 GCF_000699245.1 Pterocles gutturalis
CTACTGCTTTACCATCATCTATCCACCTACCATCATTTATCCCCAGAGCTGCTGCATTTCAGTGCAAGATTAAGTGGAAAGCAATAAAAAGCGAGGTATATTGTTCTAGCCATTCATTGATGGGAAGAAAAAAGTATTATAAGGAATCATCCTTTAAAGGTTTCTACGGTAATGGTGCAGTATTCTGGTCAGATCTGTATGCTCAGATACCATTTCTTTTGCATATGAAGTACTTGATACTTAAGAACAGGAGGAGTGTATAATCCCTGCCTTGCTGTGCATTGAACATGATGCCAGTGAAACTAATGGGCCAGGTTCTCTGGTGCCAGACAGTGAAAGGTCATTGCCTAATGATAATAAAAAGTGTAAATGGGAGAAGAATAAGGTCTATATCTCTGGAAGAACAAGGAAGCACTTACGTTGGGAAGATCTGCTAGGTAAGATCCTAAAATTTTCCCATTCTAAGACAGACATGGGAGAGTCCGGAAGCTGGCTAATATTTTATAAATTTCTAACGCAAACATTTTTTGAAGATAGCGACATGATTAGACTCATAAGCTCATTAAAATGTACGTTTATTTGTGACCGTGGTGCTCCCCAGAACTGAAGTGAGCGATGTTTTCTTTCCTGTTGCTAGCTCTTGGACATTTCTGTAGAGTGGACCTTCCAGGATGACTCTGTCCCCAAGTATCCCCATTACGACCCAGGGACATCTCGACAACTGCTGTGTGACCAGTGCCCTCCTGGGAGCTACGTAAAGCAGCACTGTACAGCCACCAGCCCGACGCAGTGTGCCCCGTGTCCAGATCAGTACTATGCCGAAGAGTGGAACAGCAATGATGAATGCCAGTACTGCAGCGCCGTCTGCAAAGAGCTGCAGTACGTCAAGCAGGAGTGCACCAGCACGCAGAACCGCGTCTGCGAGTGCGTTGAAGGCAGATACCTGGAGCTCGAGTTTTGTTTAAAGCACACGGAGTGTCCACCCGGATTTGGCGTTGCACAGCCAGGTAGGTACTGCTTTTCAATATGCACAGGCTTAATTGCAGCTCTACAGCATGTCGAAGACTTGTGGCAGTTAGAAGATTAGGAAAGAGGCTCGTCCAGATGAAATTACAGGACAGTAAATTGTAAAGCAAATTGAACCTGTTCCCAGTCTGCATCATTTGGACTGTAGCCAAAGGAACATTTCTCAGTGGAATACCCTGCTCCTGCTGTAATATAGAACTTAATGGCAGTAGCAAATGTAGCAAATTGCACTCTAATGAGAAACATGATGGATTGCCTCTTTTAAAAGAACATTATCTGGAATGTAGTATTTGTGCATGTGATAAATAATAATGATGTTTTTCATTTTGAAATCTGCTGTTTCAAACAACTGTATATCTTGACAAACACCAGGAGCACTACGTGTTTGACACCGAGTGTATAATTACAACAATATTAATATAGCTCTAGCATCACAGCTATATCTGGTAATAATTAATTATCAGCATCGTAAGTGGAACTTTAAGGAAACTGTTACTATTATCAAACAAACAACTGTTTCTTTGTCATGCAGAATGGCATTGTGCTGTAGGTCTGGTGGGGATACAGAGCAAAGCGGCACTTTTCAGTGGAGTGTATTCTTCATTTAAGACAACATAAATTGTTAAACCAATAATAAGTTCTTCTCTCAAAGTAAAATACATCATTTATCATTTGGCAAATGTCACGGCCCAGTGTAGCTCCAGTATTTAATACAGCCTGAAGGAATTGTAAACTGTCATTGTACCAGAGATTGATAAATGCCCAGAGAAGAGCACTGAGGAAAGGAATACAGAAAATCAAAGTATCTCAGACACAAACCCATAGGCAACCAATCTCCAGACTACAGAATTACTTCCCTAGGAATTATGTACATGCAGTGAAAAACACTAGGACTGGCCTGTCCATTTTAGAGCTATGCTGAATGACAGGTTGGGTGTCCTTTTTTGGGTTATGAACATTTCATTGGAGAACAACTTTGACGTAAGGAGTAATGTTGCTGCTGTAGCTTCTCATTAGTCCCTGAGTAATTGGTTACCTAAGCATTACCCTGATGCCCTTGCCACTGTTTAGCAATTCCACTGGCAGCTACCATACTTCCATACTATAAACCTTCATTAACCCAAATCATTATATCCAGGCGCTTGGGTTAATGAGGTTCCACCGTACCTCAGCAGCAAGTCAAAAGGGGACAGAAACAAAGTTCTCAGAAAGACCGTTTGGGAGATGAGCAAAGAAGTATAAATTATCTGAGCAACCAGCCTGCTGCATCCCTGGGAACACAGTGAAACTGTGGCAGGCAAATTTGAGTCCCGCAGTTCAAAATGAAACAAACTTTGGAAGAAGATAGATTGTCGAATGTGTAATTTATTGGAAAGTTGGTTTAAAAAAGACCATCGCAATGAACCAACTAAACCCAAGCAGACCTCAAAAAAGGAATGAAAACATTGTAAAAATAATTGCATCCCCCTGTGTCAATAGTCAGTTTTTGAGGTGAGGCATCGACTAAGAATTTAATAAGCATGGACCACACTGTGTTCCTCCTTTCTGCCATATGATAGCCTTGAACTTTGTAATGATGTAAGTTCAGCTGAAATAAAATCTTAAATGCAGAAAAATAAGCTTCCACTGCGGCACAGGGAGATAGTATAGTCCAGCGTCTCATTCAAAGTTTAAAGCATTAGAAATCTGTTTCCCCACTGCTGCAGACTCGTGATTACGTTGGGCAGATCACCTTATTTTGGTAGTCCCCTTTTGTGAGTGTAGATTAAGGTTTTGTTCCTTTCTGCCGCAGTTGGCCCTGTACGTGGCAGAGGTTTTAGCAGCAATGTGCTCGGGAGGCAGCGCTGCTACAAGGCTGCACCGTCTCCCCGGCAGCGCTGCCGTTTCCCTGGGGAGAATGGGGGATTCCACGTGGATTGCAGGGAGTGGTGGAAGGGCGGCCAGGCTGCCGTGGTGTGTGCCCTGAACAAGAGCAGCCAGATAAGCAGCGAACAAGAAGCTGGCAAAGCTGGGAGGTGACTTTCTGCTCAAGCCTGTGAACATTGATGAATAATCAGGTTTATTTCCCTGTTGGGCTGCAAAGGTTATACAGGAAACTCTGAGCAGAACGACGCACTGTTTGCAGGGACTCTCCTTTCTTCCCCTTCCACGCTGCTGGAACACAACAGCAGCATG
>NW_010111950.1:3224-18938 GCF_000699245.1 Pterocles gutturalis
CAGACTTCTCGGAAAGCTACTTGCTGCCCACTCAGGTGCAGGTGTTGGCTGGAGTTTCGTACAGCCCAGAGCCGCAGGCAGTGCACATCGTGCAAGAAAATGCAAGGGCAGGTGCTGCTGCTGCGGGTAGGGCCTTGGCTGCAGAAAGCAGTGGATTTGGGGGGCTGGCCAATGTACAGGGCTTCTGATTTTCAGATGCACAACTGAAAATTTCTCCTTGGTTTTCAATTGCTGGCTGATGAGAGAAGTGCTACGTTGGGTGTATGCAAGTATTATTCTTTATTACACAGCTGGTTGAAAACTGGAGATTTGTACTCTTCTTCTCTAAGGAAATGCCCAAAATGAATAAAATTTACTTAAAAGGTAACATTAAAATAAACATCCACATGTAAATACTTCCAAAATGCACTAGATGGAGGCATTTTCTTATTCAAATATAATTCCCAATTATTTCAAAAAAATTTAAGCATGTGCTTAAGTTCGTGTTCAATAATGCAATATCAGATATCAGACTTTAGGCACTTGCTTAAATGTTGGCTGAATAAAGATGAATTAAGAGTGAATATACAGCATTTATTGGTGCTGTTATTTTCCTGCCACTGATGGTTAGGCTGTTTGCATTGTTTCAGATTTCGTATATTAATTTTCTTCCTCTTTGTCAATGTGATAGAACCATATATTGTCATTCTACTGTTGTATCATATATTTGATTCTGAAGTAAAATTATGCCTTATGAAAACAAAACACCAAGAAAAACTTCTGTATGTATATTGCTATATTGTTATATTGTATATTGCTATATTGTATATTGCTATAATGTTTTTGCTATATTGGATGATCTACTTTCTTTGCTTTAAATAATTTATCCAAGGCCAGGAAAAAAATTGAGAAATGTTACTGAAATTCTGTTTTCCTGTATAATTTAATATTTGAGCAGGGAAGTTACTTTTCAGAGGGTCTTTTAGTTGATATTTAGTTGGGTCATATTTTTAGCTACAACTAAAGTAACCCATTTGAGTAAGGTTTTGTGCAGATATTGCAGAGTAGAATTTAAAGCAGTTTCTTGTGCCATGTAATTATTTTACAGAATATTTGTGCAGCTGAAGGATGAAGGCCAGACATCATGTAACATCTGAATAGACTCAAGTAATTACTGATTTAAAGACATTACTTTCCTAAATTACTGATTTAACCAGTAATTACTGATTTTAAAGTTGGTAACAAGTGTATGTAAGAGTACTGTTTACACTGTTACTGCAGCAGGAACATCATTTTTTAAAGAATCTTTTTGTTTTCAAAAATTAAAGTGTTTTATTTTTTCTAAATGTGATTCCGTCATAGATCAGAAATGTGAAAAGCAGAGGCAAGACAATTTAGGGAGGAATATTTTCTTTTATTTTTGCATTCTTGTTTTTTTGGGAGTTTTGTTTGCAGTTGAGGTTATATGTAATTGGATGCATTATTTTCCTCTTTCCACAGGTACCCCTGAGAGTGACACTGTATGTAAGAGATGTCCAGAAGGATTTTTCTCAAATGAAACATCATCCAAAGCAGCATGTCTAAAGCACACAAACTGTAGTGCACTGGGTTTCAAAGTAGCATTGAAGGGAAATGCAGTTCGTGACAACGTCTGTCAAGAAAATACAGATACGGCACCTCAAAAATGTGGAATAGGTATGTATCAGATTAAGGAACAGTGCTCTGAAAACATGCTTTTAATTATTGTTAAACTGAATGTATCACTGTTTATGATAAAAATATCTAGCTTGTTAGCCATTTGCCTGCTCTGGTGATGGCCACAGTAGGGTTTTAATTATTGTAGGTCAGACCAAATGGAACTCAAGCACAGAGAGCAGCAGCACGATAAAGACCACTTCTTAGTTTGTTTTTTAAGAATCTTTTCTTATCATCCTTGCTACTTGCTTTTTTCTTTTTTCAGAGACAAGCAGGGTAACAGAGATCAGCACAACTGACATAATCTTTTTCTCATTTCAGATGTAACCCTATGCGAAGAGGCTTTTTTCAGGTTTGCTGTTCCTACTCAGCTCACACCTAACTGGCTGAACATACTAGCAGACAGTTTGCCTGGGACAAAGGTTAGCACAGAGAATACTGAAAGGATTAAACAGAGGCACGGTACCCAAGAGCAGACCTTCCAGCTTTTGAAATTATGGAAGCAGCAAAACAAAGAACAAGACACGGTCAAGAAGATTATTCAAGGTACGTTATTTTGATAGCACATATATTAAAAGCAACCTTCTAAATAGTGTTTTAAAAATTGCTTGGGATCAAATGCCTCCTGGTGATGTGCTGTGCTCTGAGGAGGACCTGCCGGGCTTACCTGAGATTTATTGATGCAGTAAGCACAATGAAGTCAAGGGGAAGCAGGAACAGAATTCAGCTTCTCCTGATCAGTTAGGGCTGAATTGTTCCCAGACCTGTAGCCCCACTGGGAGCAAGTGTGGTGTCACAGCCAAGATCCCCTTTTGGGACTGCACAACACATGAAGAATTTTGATCAACTAGAGAGAAAGTTTCCCACTCTTATATCTGAGCAGTGGCTGGTGAGGTTAGAGGGAGGTGGTTGTCTGCAACTGAGAGTGCAATTTGTTTTCTGGAAAGAGGAGATTGACAGCTCGGACTAGGACATCTATTCACGGAATGGGGATGCATGGGAGTGAGGAATACACAGACAGGCTTTCCCTCCTTTGTCCCTCCTGGTACCGATTTGTCATGCCAATTCACTGCTTTGTGCTGAATCTGCCAAGACAGGTGTCAAAGGTGAAATAGTGCTGCAATGTTAACATCGAGGTTTTTATGAGAGCCAGGCCAACTCTCTTCATGTAAGCTACCATCAAGAACCGCTACATGCAAACAACCTCTTGTCCACTCAGAATAGATTTGAAAAATTCTGCAGAAATGGGTTTTTTCCCCTCTCCTTTTAGTATGTATGCTTATGTCAGACTATGAAGTGTCTAGAGTACTTCAAAACCCAAAATTACTACTTTATCAAAGCTTGACATTTCTGAAGAAGAAGAGCAAAATTTTTATTCACTGGAGCCAAATATTAGGAATCCTATCACATACACAACATTTTACAAGACAGATGAAACAAGTATATAGCAATAAATACTTGCTGTGAAGTTTGTTTGTAATTTGTGCTGTTTGTATTTGCAAAGTTAATTAAATTCTTAAGTGTTTTTCATAATTGGAGCCTTAAAAAAAGCAGTTCTGAGAGAATTATTTGAAATAAAGTGAAAAAAAAAATTGGGAAGAAACATTCACCTTGAAATTTTGGAAGTTTTTTTGCAGGCCATGGTAAAGTTGTAATGCCTTGTCCTTTTTTGCTTTCTATAGATATCGATGTTTGCGAAAATAGTGTCTTAAAGCATATTGGCCACCTGAACCTCACCTTTGAACATCTCAACACACTGATGGCAAGCTTACCAGGCAAGAAAGTGGGAAAAGAAGATATCGAGCGCACAATGAAACTATGTCAACCTGCAGAGCAAGTTCTGAAGCTTCTCAATCTATGGAGAATAAAGAATGGTGACCAAGACACCATTAAAGGTTTAATGTATGGACTGAAGCACTTGAAAACATACCACTTTCCAAAACCAACCATTCAAAGTCTGAAGAAGGTGATAAAGTTTCTTCACAGATTTACAATGTATAGATTATACCAGAAACTCCTTCTAGAAATGATAGGGAACAACATTAAATCAGTGAAAGCAAGATGTGTCTAATTCAGGATATTGTTCATTTCCACTGACTATTTTTCCCTAATTACTGCCAGCAGTAATTAAACTGGAACATTGTTTTCCTACATTATGTCTTACTATTTATAGAAATGCCTGACTGGAACAACTCTAAGTCTTTTGCAGTGTTTTTGGAGGTTGGTTTTTTTTTTTTTTTAAATAAAATCTCTTTTGTAAAAGCTATTAACTTGTTGATAACACTAAGAGCCTGATTCTACATTTTTGCACATTGAGAGTTGAGAAACCCCACTATAGTCACTAGATGAGAAAAGGATGCTGGACCAGGCTCTACTACAGTATTTGCTATTTATATTCTTTGAGGAATAAATGGTTTTGTTGTACATATTTATTAAGTTATAATGGAAATTGTATGAGACTGAATTTTAGGAAGCGAAATGAAAAGCACACTGTATATTTTTTAGTTAAACAAATATGATCCCATATATTTTTCTGGCAAAATTTTGTAGCATGCTCTAAGAGTTATTAATTTCTTTACATTTTGTATTTTTAAAAAAAAGTATTATTCCTTAGTTTTATTTGTATAAGTTGTGGTATCTTTTGGTAGGGATGTTTTAATTTATCCAATGATTTTAACTCAAATACAGTGAAAATACAGTGTAAGTGACCTGAATATTTAAATATTCTGTGAGGAAGTGAATGTACCATATTTAAGAAGCTGGATTTTTACATAGACTTTCATAATCTTATTTTATAAAACAATTAAATTTTTCAGTCTACTTTTTGAGTGGTGTTTTTCTCTTGACTCTGAAGTAGGAACTAATAACAAAGACAGACCATGTGAATTTTGCTGCTTATCTTGGGCTTGGCTCTCTGCTACTCCCTGTCAGGTCTAGTAGTTAATATGTGAGCCAAGTAAATATTGACCGGTACTGGATTTTCATGGTCACCTTACAGGTGTAAAATAAGGTAAAAAGCATTAAAGGCTCTAGTTCAGAGGTCCCAGGCGGTTGCAATACAACTGATTACAACTCCATGGATGCATTTGGCCCAGCATCACTCTTGGCCCGGCATCATTCTTGGAGAGCTCACAACCTTTGCCCTAACCACAGCTTGTAATTTCATGGAGGAAAGATGATGCATGGCCCTGACAGGCTTGGAAAGCCTCACGTATTGCCACTATGTTTAAAGGAAGGGAGCACAGAGAGGTCACGTTAAAAAAAAAAAATCATTTACCATTGCCCTCAGCTGCAGAATGAGGCACCTGCAAAGAGGTGGGCCCGGAAAAAAAGGGAACAGAGAGTGTATGAATGTTGTTATCAGAAAATCACATAATTTTAAGGACCAGTGATCATTCATGGCGCAAGCCAAAGGCTTTGGTGGCTGCAGAGAGAGACTACTCTTGTTTTTTTCCTTTAAACCATGTGAACAGAGCTTGAGTATTCAACATATTCTTTTTCCTTGTGTAAAGGAAGGAAAAGCCATCAGCATTTAGCATTGTATGACAAATATTCCCCTATTGCAGATGAGAGGATCTTAAGCAAAGAACGAGAAAGAGATTCCTGGTTGATACGATAGGTGCTCATCAGAAGTGCTCTCCTTACAGAGAGTACAAATGGGACATATTGCTTTAAAATACTCAAGTTTCCTTTTTCACTGAATTCCCACATCACTTTTTGTTTCAAAAAGAATAAACTCCCTTTTATATTTCAGAAGCTATATTTTAGCATCTCATTTATCAGCGTAGCTCAGAAAAGGTGCTGAACATATGCAAAAAATTCCTAGCTTTGTGTTGATTCATTTGAAATAATTTACATACTTTTACAACAGAAATAGTTTTTACATATAATTAAAAGGCTTAAAAGATGATAACAACAGAGTCTCAAATCTGCAAAATAGAGACCAGGTGTTTCCATGACTGCCAGGTGTGGAGGTTTGGGGTGTTGTAGGTATTAAAATTAGAATAATCATCTGACTGGCAGCGAAATGAAGAGGATCCCACACACCTTTTACAAACATTTCCATCTATTCCTTTCTACGTTAGCTCTGTTTAATACAACAATTTAACAATTGGTAGTGTAGTTATAGTATAAAGTAGTAATACAGTTAAAAAATGTATCAGTGGAATCACTTTAACAGAGCTATTGGCTTGAGAAAAGCACAGTTGCTTCTTAGTCCATGGTACTGTTTTTAACTTACACATCCATGCTTCCACATTCCAACTAATTATTTGTAACTCTCATCGTAAATAACACGAAATGTTTGTGGTCTTTCATGAATTACAACACTGAAGAAGGTGCTCAGACCCAGGCAGTATAGTTTATGCTATAGCTACCATATGAACATGCTATACTTCACTACAGTAGCCTATAGCCCTGACTGGATTTCCTGGGAAACTTTAGCTTTAAACTATTACTTATGCCTTTTAAAATAGGATTTTTTTTTTTTTTTACCTAAACACAAAGTTACACCTGTTTAATGAATTACACCTGTTAAAGCTGATTCAGCTAACCAGGTGCCCAGGCTCAGGTAGGCACTTCTCAGCCAGTTTATGCCTCATTTATCAATTCAGCTTCTCTCAGCTGGAAGGAATCAAACAATTCACATCCTGAGCAGGCGACGTGTAAACCGTATTCCCTTCCCCAAAGAGCCTCCGGCCCAAAATAGCCAAGACAAACAAAAGCAAGACCTAGGATAATGAGGGAGAGGGTGAGGCAAACAGAAAGTGGGAGGATTGCTTGGAAAAAAGTGTGGGTTTGGGGGTGGTGGTTTGTTTTTCAGGGAAGGTTGCAGGAGGAAGGAGGAGTTGTGCAGTGGGCAGCAGGTGGGCGAGGGGTCCCCGTGTCTGAGGCACAGAGAAAATGCAGCTGCAGGGAGGGAGAGGTGGGGGGAAGGAGGGAGTGCAAGGGCTGGGGACAATGAGCCAGAGCTGGGCCATGGGGGTGACACGAGTGGGGATGCTGTGCTCGGGGTGCCCTGCCCTGCTGGGGTACCAGTGCCTGTCCTCCTCCCAGCCTGGCTGGGGACCAGGCTCAGGCGAATGTGAACGTTCCACCAGATGCCAGCCAGGGTGAGGCTGCCCCTGCCTTGGGGTGGAAAGGGGGAGAGGAACAGGGAGGAGAGAGGAGTCTGCTGCCTCTGCTGCCTCTGGGAAGGGGCAGCGGTTGTCCCATTGTGTCGGTTTCTCCTTTGCTGAGAAAAAGGAAAAGCAGTTTCAGGGGTATTTGAGGGACACAATGAGAAGGGCTTTCAGGCAGGTTCCTCAGCTGTCGTCCATCCAGCCATGCTCTCAAACAGTGGCAACAGCCCTCAGTTATCAAAAAATAGCATGGGTTTAAAGCAGAACCTTATGATTTAAAAATTTTCTATAACCCCATTTTTAGCTCTTTTTTTTATATGCACTTGTCCTCCAGCAAGGCAGTCTCTTAGGTCCCAGGAAATACATGAAGTTCTGGAGTAGAAGGGAAATTAAAGAAGAAACTAGATATTATGCTCTTTAATCATCTTTCTTTACACTACGCACATCACCAAGCACAACAGGTTCCTGGTCTCTGACTGTGACTCATGGATGCTCTGATAGGAAAATTACCAATCAATAAAGTAGTCTGCTATAGACCGAATGTTTTAAAATAAAGCCTGGTATTATACAGCTTCTAAAAACTTCAGAGAGCTGGATACTGAAGGTTCAAAAATTGGTTAGGAATGCACACGTCTGTAACAAAACACCATGCACTCACACACACCACACACCGTGAATACAACTTGCACTGGGGGCTTTGGCAGGCAGAGGTGATGAATTCAATTAAACCAAACCCTTCATCACCCTCAGACACCCATCCTGACCATCTTGGCATGGGTCAACATTGCCATCTCCAAGGCAGAGGTATCTTGTTTGCTTGTGAATCACGTTCAAAGTGCCCATATTTTCAGCCTCAAAGTAATTCAAAACTGTGGCTCTGAAACCAGCAAGTATTTATAGACAAAAGAACCAGCAGTTTCTGCAGACTATCAGAAACTATTCAATTTTGGACAAATGTCAAATATAGGAAATATCCACCCTTCAAAATATTTTTTAAATAATGTGGAGAAGCAAAAAAAATGGATGAAAATAACTGAAAAAAGAAATTTTTACATTTTTCTTCCTTCACCTTAATTAGATGGTAGAACCAATATTGGCAATAAGCTCAGTAGTGAGGATGGATAAAAATATCTACAAAGCAAAGGCTGTAGTCATTGTGTAAGTGACTATTCCAAGCAGAGTTGAAGGACAAATCTATGGGAAAGGGCTATGAGAATGGACTCAGAATTGCAATCAATTGAGTAATTCTATTTTTATATTAGAGTTTTGAACTGAATAAAATTTGAGACGAACTAAAGCAGGTGAGTGCAACATGAACGTAGTTTATTCCACTCACCATCATCCTCATCCCTTGTATTTATGGCAAGTTTGCGTAGGATTCCTCTGTTTGTCTTTTCGCATTTAAAAAAGGTTCTTTCATACTACCAGGCTATTTTTTTAAAATATTCCTGACCTTCAGTACCTAGGAGGTTATTTAAAAGGAACCACATGACGAAAGATTGTGGCTTTGGCAATATTTCTTATACAAAGAGGACAGGGCGTGGTTCAATAACCGTGAAGAGAGAACTTTCTGAAGAATATTTTTCTCCTTTTTTTCTTTATCTAAGAATTAAAGTCTTCATCCACTTTTAAATAAATAAATAAACTTACTGACAACTAGGACATGTATCATTCTGGATGTGCAGAACTTCATCAGCACACAAAACAGGATTCCTGTCTATTGATAGTACCAGTGGTGTGGTGTCGGTATTGCGCTTCAGCTCTGCCTATGGCACTTAAGATGGATGAAATGATGCATCCTAAAGGATGATGAGTCCTACAAAACACAACGGAAACTCAGTGTTGGTAAGAGATGGATGAGGTCTTTGCATTCTTTGAAGGGGAGAGACAGAGATGCCAAAGATCAAGGTGCCTAAATATCAGCAAGCTTGCAGGACCCTCTCTCTCCTTGCTGGAGTTAGAGAAGACTAACATAGATCGACATTTTCGGGAAGGGCGTCCACACTCAGGAGATGCGTCAATGCTTGAAGAAGGGTGTGTTCTTTGGATTGCAACAAAATAAGCTGAGAGTGGCTGGCAGGCCGGTGAAGCCGGCGGGAAACCAGGCTATTCCGGTCTCCGGGAGGTAGAGAAGAGCAGTTTGGTTTTACACCGCGTGGGTTGGGAGCCAGCACGGGGATACAAGGAATGGGTAGTTACTGCTGTTGAGACGTGTTTTGAAAGTCTAAGACTGACATGCTGAAACCTCAAGAAGCCAGAGGAACGATGCAGGAAAATTACACTTTGTGCCTCAAAATCGACTTTCTCTCTTGAAATAATCACCAAAACCAAGCACTCAGAAAACAAATCTCTCTTCTTTGAAAGGAAGAGAGTTCTTTGGCAGCTAATGGCCAAGACCCTACAGCAGTATTTGGGTGATGTTGTGTTGGTGGAGGATGCTCACAGGCAAGTGATGGCAGCACCGAAGCAGTTCAATGCCCAGCTGCAGAAGTGGTGACCCAGTGATGCTCCCAAGCTCCCTCTCTACCCTGCAAAGACTTGGATGCTTTAAACTCAGCACAAGCATGTTCAGCCCTGACAAGGAAATTGCTGCAAAAGTCTGTGTGCTGAAACTCGGTCTCTCCCTCCTCATCCTATCCCTGGCTTAGACATCTCTGTGAAACATGGTCTCATACCCTGGCTGTCCCTCGTGGTGCGATCCACCCAAGTGATCCCTTTGGGCACAGAAAATTGCTTCACTTTCCTGCCACACCGGGAGCCACTGGTGCCCCCCTCTCCTTGCCCAGCAGTGTGCACAGGCAGGGAGGCGGCAGCAGGGGTGGACTCCCTCCTCCCCAGCCTCAGGGGCTTCTACCCACCAGCTGCTGGGAAGGGGCCCTGACTCAGCCTGGAGACAGGACAGGACACACCAGCAGCCGAGAGTGTATTAAACAGTCTTAGAGAAATGGGCAGGCAGGGTCTGCATTTGCATTAAACAGGCATAGAAGAAAATGCAGGCAGAGGCTGCATTTATATTAAAGAGGCAGAGAAAGAAGCACCTGCTGGGACAGAAAGTGGTGGCCAGGACCCACAATGTTCTCCCTCCTCTTCTCCATCCCCTGAGGAAAGCAGCCTCATCTGCAGGCTATGAGATGTCCCACCCAGCATAACCCACACTTACCGCCTGGGCAGTATCTCAGCTTCCAAAAAGAGGGATGGAGGGCTGTGGCCACTGACCCCATGGTAAGGATGTGGATTTCTATCCCTGCAGGCCAAGGACGGACTCGAGCCATGGGGCTGGTGGGTGTGGAGCAAGCCTGCGTGGGGTCGGTGGGTGCGTGGGGTCGGTGGGTGTGTGGGGTCAGTGTGTACATGGGGTGGCATGTACAGACCCGAATTGCTTTGCATCTCCAGGACAGCATCGCTCGTCCCCTGTGCACCGCTGGAGGCCATGGGCTTGGTTCCCCCACAGTTGCTGTCTGCACAAGTATGGAGTGGCTCCGCAGAAGTCAATGGAAATAGAAAAACATGTGAAGCAGAAATCTTATCCCAGAGAGCCCGGGGAGCCAGCGGTTCTTCAGAGGCAGGAAAGATATCTTTCACTCAAGGAGGGGTGGATTCATTTATCAGCCAGAGTAAACAGTAGATGCTGTAGCTAATTTTGTAACCCTACTATGACAGTAAACCTGAAACTACCCCACGTATTCCATTTTTATTAATCATTCCCTAGCAGACAGCATATCCTGTTCGAGGGATCCTGTGAGGTTTTACTCATCACACAGAGGAGTTCTTACATCCTAGCTTAGGGGTTTGCAGCAGGGGGCTGAATGCTGGAGTTTACCCAACTGCACAAATCTGAAAGGATTTGAAGGCCTACAGGTTTGCACTTTTTATTTCAAAGATGAAGAAAAAAAAAAATCTCCTTCTATTTTAACTGTAATAACCTCAGAATAACTCCAAAAAGTTCTTAGAAGAAGCGCATCTTCCCCTGCAATCGTCTGGCACATCAAACTGATGGCAGCGCAGTGTGCCAGGAGCTGTCTGATGGACTCAGCATGCAGGGCTGGGGGAGTCTGTAATGAGGCCAGAGGTTTAATTGTAGGAGTTCTGCCCAAAAAAGTAGGAAAACCCCTCTGTTCAGCACTGTGAATTCAAACTCCAAGTCAGGTACCATTAATTTAGGGTTCTCTTCAATTAAACTAATTGTAGAGTGCTTCTACATGTACAAAGAGAAGCACTTCGACAAGAACAATATTGGGTGAGACACACACCAGTCTGACTGTTCATGTCCCATCATCCTTGTTCCCTCACAACTGTTCTGATCACGCAATAGCCCTATTACCACTGCTTCTGCTTTCTTGCTGTTCGCAGTTCATTGATGCAATTCCTTCCTCTGCTCTTGCAGAGTAAATGTCTCTGCTGTGACAGTGCGTGTTACTCCTCTCCTGCCCAGCCATGCTGCCATCCTCCTGTCACCATGCAGAAAACCTGCAAGGCACCAACTGAGACTGCAAGGAGCAGCATTAACCCCGGAGCCACCCCACCTTAAGTAGCTGACCCCGATGAAAATATTCTGGCGGTGCAAAGGCTTCATCAGCAGCGAACAGGACGGCAAAGCACCACGCTATTGCTCTGTGCCATGCTGTATTTACAAGATGCTTTGAAACTGCAGAAATTGCACCTAGTCCCACACAAATCTCCCTGCTGCCTCTGACACCATGGTAAGAGGGTGGTTACCGCGACACTCCACAATATAATCCTGAAGGGCATAGGACAAACTCAAACACCCACAGAATACAGAATAAAAGAACTCCGACAACGAAAAAGCCTGGCTTATATGAAGGGTAATGACTAGGAAAACCCTTAAGCTAGGAAAATACAGTCCTGTGAAGAATCATCATTGCTCCCACGGTGAAGGTATTTATAAGATACATGCTCCTGTTTTGCTGGAGCAACAATAAATCTGACACACACGCAAAAAGCATCACTCCCGTTGCCTGGTTAGCCTTGCTAAAGGCTAAAATACCTACAAGCCCATTTAGCACAGGAAGTACTTCATCAGCAGTTTCCTGGGTTTGCTCTCATGCTCCAGAAATACCATACCCACGGAAAGTTTAACTGTAGAAATAAATGCATACTTCCAGAGTTGGCTAATTAAAATAATTAAAATAAGAAGAAGAAGAATAAAAATTTCTAGAATTCTTTAATAAACACCTGAGTTTCTCTTTTGTAGGAGAACACTAGGTTTCAAATTCAGACCTGGATTCACTCTTGCTTCAGAGTAAGTTAATGTTCAATTCAGAGATGCCTGGAAGGAACCTCTTGCCAGAACTGGAGGGAGGCTTGGAGTAATTTTCCCACCTCCTGAACAGTTTACAACCTTCTTGGTAAGGTATCCTCCGGGAGGATAATGGGTCCTTGGCTATCATCTGCATAATGCTCAGGGGTGGGTTTTTTATGTTCCAAATGTAAGGTATTTTCCAAAAAAATTCCCATTGAGGCATAACAAGCTGGCAGTGTTTCCCTGAAAAATCCCAAGTACTGAATCTTGTGGGAAAGGATGCTGACTCACCAGTGCTGATGGCTCAATACTGAGATCTGATATGAAGAAGTAGGACAGTTGCATTATTCAGGCAGGAAGAAGAAAGGTGTAGAAATGGGAAAGCAAGAGGGAGGCAAACAATGTAACCCTCCTTACTCCGAGTAAAACCTGAAATGGACGAGAAAACACTTATTTCTAATGGACATTTTGGAACTGCCCTTTGCAGGAGGGCATTGGATTTACCATATGTCACTTGTGACTTCAGTCGAACATCTTATGCCCAAAAGCATAAGGGAATCTTCAGCCCCACGTCAGGCATGTGCCTTACTTATTACATTTGGTTTTAGTTATGATTTAAGGTTTGTGCCTGGTATTCTTTGCATGTCCAAGGCCTACTTGTTTCTATTGGATTTCTAAATGTTTTAAAGAAAAGAGCTGCTGAAAAATTAAATTGCCACAGGCAAGTGAAATGGAGCCAGTCGACACCATTGCCAGCGTAGATAGTCATTGCTGTGAAAGGAAATACTTTCAGTATGACAGCTACAGTCTTCAGACAAAGAATTATAAGGAAAAATGCTTTTTCAATGTTTATTCAGGGTAAGAAAAATCTTCTTGCTTCTGGAAAGATGGGCCGAAGAGAAATGAATACAACTTAGTTTTAGCTCAGCTATACTGTGCGGGATTACCCGAGCAATAACCGCAGCCCCCGGGAGCCAACCCAGCCACCCGACATCCTGTCTCGCAGCCATTTTAATCCCCCAAATACAACGCTGAGCGCCAACCAGAGAAATTCTTGTGGAAGCTCAGATTTCAGATTCACTGGCTTTTCACTTCTCCCTCCCAGGCAAGCATTTACTGGTTGTGCTGAAGGGGAATTTTGAGCTCGCAGAGACAGGCACCTGATTGCCCAAAGACTTTCTGGGTTATGCTAATGTGTCTGGTTTCAGTCTGGTCTCCGCAGATTTTCTGCGAACCCTGTTTCGGTTCCTTTTTACTTGTGAATTTCTCTGCGAAGATAAATTGAATTTTTCAGTGGCTACCTGATTCTGGTCTTGCTTGGGCTGGTGTTGCATGCCTGTGTACCTTGATTCGTAGTTTTCTTTTATTTACTGAAAACATAAGAGAATGACTGGACTCTGCAGCCTACTGCAGACCAACCTCTCTCTACACTCTGCTGTGGTTCCACCAGTGGAAAGGGGCCACAGACAACGTGAAAGAATCACAAATGAGATATCTAGTTCTTGGATATGCATTTACAGCTAGAGGAGAAAACAGGGCTTATCACTAGGAGCAGCAATCTGTCAACTTCTACTACCAAGACTTACTTGCTACTGGAAACAGTAGGAAGCTCAAGAGAAATGGTTAGTGCCTGCTTGCTGATGGCAAGAGCAGAGGGGAAAAAAATAAATCTCATATTAGGTCCATGGGTCACTTCTCCAGTGTTACCTTGAGACAACAGTTTGGTGTCCTTTTAAATCTCTGATAAAAATCATATCAATACACTACAAGTGGAGAAGCAAAATATTTCATATTGTCTCTGTCAACTATAGTTAACACTTCACAGTTTGCTGCTCAGTCCAATGCCTTAGATTTGGCGCTGTGGTTTGTTTGAATATGGCAAAGGAGTGAGCTTTGGCTTTGTTATTCCCTAACTGCATCAGTCTGGCCTAAATGCTCTGTTCCTCTCCCATGGCCACAAAGCCACGTCCCGCACAGAGCGGCTGCAGCCATGGAAGGGCAGAGCCCAAAGGGGCTCAAGTATTTCCCCCAATGTGAAACTTCCCCCTTCTGTGTCAGGAACAGCTGAGGGAACCCCAGCTGAGAAAGTCAAAGAGTTTAGATCATTCACATGGGAAAATTTCAAAGCACTCTTGAATTCAAAGCCAGGGGTTAAACTAAGCTTTTCCTTCTGAAGAGACTTACTTATTTGAAGTCAGACAAGCAATTCTGTTTCCCCTCTCCCAAACCAAACAAAAGCAAATGTAATATCTTCAACTTAAATCTTAAAGAGAAAAAAAATCTGTTGTTTTCGTAATCCTGTTTTTATTTTCTAAGCATAAAAGAGCTGAGCTGAACTAATGTGGGAGTCAACCCCACTTGACTGCAGTTAAGTGGAGTGGTTCCAGTTCACACAAAAGCTGTACGTGCCTGTAAAATCAGGAGGAAAGAAAAGTATTTAAATCTTCAGAAATAATTAAATCATGTACTTATGGTTATACAACAAATGGTTGCATCTGATTTCTTAGAATACTGGGGGACAGAAAATAAAGTATTATTTTATACTGTGTACACATATTGTGGATATATTTTCTGAGATTAAACAGATGCAGAAAACTTTTCCTTTAGCAGGCACTGTCACAAACGGTTTGTGGGGCAGGGACAGAACTACTTAATTCCTCCGTGTAAAAAAGGACAGAAAGTACTGGACTACGGCTGCCTGCTATGATGAGGGACTAGAGAAAACGGGGACTGAAAAAAATTCTTCGTTCCTGACTGAAGCAGCCCTCTTCTATCGGTTGCCTCTATCTTCTACCTGAGAGGATGGTAGGGAACAAAATTAATTTCATTTTCCCCTTGACTTAGATCATTTTTTTTAAAAAGGCCCCAATTTTTTACATTATGGTACACTCAAATGGTGTAGATGCCCTGTCCCACTTTCTGCCCTGGCACGTCCCTGTCTTTCTCTGCCTTGCAGGCTGTTCTTTGTGGGATAGCGGTGTACAGCCCCTTAATAAAGCCAGATTAGTAAATCAAAACCACTAATCACCACATCCAAAACAAACAGGGCCCAAAGTTGCAAAGTAGTAAGGATTTTGCCTGCACTTCTGCATCTCTTCAGAAGAGAAGCCAAACTTTTAAGAGAGTTGGCAGAAGGTATTTAAAGGAGCTTCTCTTACCAAGCGAGAGCAATAACAGGGTGTTGAAGTGACTGTGTTTGAAGAGCTCAAAGACAGACATGCTTATTTGCCTTTTTTTCACCTGGGTTATCCATTACTTTTCTTCAGATGAAAATTACTTGATTTGTGTTCAACAAACATTGAAAGCAGCTTTTATGTGACGTCGGATATGATTGTCTGTTACTCTGACAAGTAGCTCTGGTTTATGGCACAAATTAATATTTGTGACTTCTGTGGAAAATCTGGAAAGAGCATGCAAGGAGGAAATCAGTATTTAGCCCTTTTTGGAAGAAAGGCCCTTCAATTCTTAGTAATTGCTGATGTTCCTGCTTTAGCAGCCTATGTGCATTCATATGGCCCTGAATCAAAAAGTGCTTTCACACTTGGGGAGTGTAACTTGTCCTTCTTTCTATGGCACTGGAGTAGACAGTGAGGAATGATGTAATGAGGAAAGGCTTCAGAAGAGCTGACACACTAAAGAGAATCACAGAATCACAGAATC
>NW_010111951.1:0-336 GCF_000699245.1 Pterocles gutturalis
CTGCAGCACTCCCAGGGCAGCTCGTGGCTCTCCAGCGCGGTGCTGGGGTTGCAGAGGTGAAATTACCCCCGTCTGCGAGAGCCTGGCAGGGCCGGCTGCCTGCAAAAACAAATCACAGCCGCCGCTGCGATGGCTTCAGCACAGCTGCTGCCCACAACGTGCTTGTGCAGCCGTTCCTGCCCCTGCTCTCCCCCAAGCCCTGGCTGCTGCGGGCAGCAGCGTGGCCCCACCAACCTCGGGGGGCTCTGAGGACCAGCACGAGCACCCCCATCCCCTGTGGGGTGTCTCAGCACCCTCCTGCAGCTCCCCAGAGGGGTACAGAGGCGCACCCACACC
>NW_010111951.1:595-818 GCF_000699245.1 Pterocles gutturalis
AGGCCCCCAGGAATGGGCTCGCAGCATTTTGGGGAGATGCAGGAGGTGGGTGCTGATGAGGACCCCAGGGACGGGGTCGCAGCATTTTGGGGAGATGCAGGAGGTGGGTACTGATGAGGACCCCAGGGACGGGGTCGCAGCATTTTGGGGAGATGCAGGAAGTGGGTACTGATGAGGACCCCAGGCATGGGGTTGCAGCATTTTGGGGAGATGCAGGAGGTGG